>NW_007377518.1:297047-369068 GCF_000475195.1 Diaphorina citri | reverse complement strand
ATTCCAAGATCTCCAAGGAACATAGGTACCTGTGTATAGATCTACGTTCTAAAAATTGAAAGAATATGTACCAAGGTACCATATATTCAGAAACAACTCTATCGCCTATTGAGAGAGGATTTGAAATTCAAGATGATAGATTGGACAGATACGTCCTAGACTTGTAATGAAATATTCGAACTTGTAATGGTAATGAAGATAGCGATGCTGGCACGAGTTATAGTTATTGCACCACGGGAGGTATCGAACCCAGAAACCAATCATTAACCATCGCCAGCGCTATTGATGGGCTTGTTTGGTGTCAATGAGGCTCCCAGAGGAGGTTGTAGATTCGGTCAATGCACCCATCAAAATGTATCGGATCATCGTCAGACGGCTTAAGGATCAGTCAAGATGTGATGTCTTAAGACCAGTATTTAGCTATGTACGAGTAGATATAGGTATACCTATTTCCAATAAAAATAGGAGCATTCCTCCTAGAAGTCCTAGAACCTAGAAGTGATAACTTGGGAGCAGGACCGTATCCAGGATTTTATTTATTTAGGACCTAAGAGTCCAAACAGTCTTATACCAGGGGACAATGCTCCAAATTTTCAAAGTTCACCCCAAGTAAGGAACCAAAAATGAAGCCCGAGGGAGATATGGTAAAAGTCAGGGTAAAATAATACTCAAATAAGCATCATTCAATAGGATAAGGAAAGTCGTGTGATGCAAAAATAGGTAGGTATATAAAATACCTACTAAATTTTCATTGGTTCCTTTTTCCTTTGGTTTAGGTATTCAATGTGTTTTGAATGAAAATTCAAAAATTCGAAAATTGTGTTTAGCCTTGTGTTTAGGTACCATTTGATTACTTTTATGATTAGTTGATTACCCATGTAAAGATTTTATACATCAGCTTTAGGGTTGTTGGTTCCTCAAGGTAATTACATTTGATTACTTTTATGATTAGTTGATTACCCATGTAAAGATTTTATACATCAGCTTTAGGGTTGTTGGTTCCTCAAGGTAATTATTGGGTACATAAAATTAATAACTTTATTAGGAGAAAACAAAATTACTGATAAAGCGTTAATTATAATTATTATAAATTAGATACACTTGTAGGTACCTTCACATCAGCTTTAGGGTTGTTGGTTCCTCAAGGTAATTATTAAGTTTAGTACATAATATTAATAACTTTATTAGGAGAAAACAAAATTACTGATAAAGCGTTAATTATAATTATTATAAATTAGATACACTTGTAGGTACCTTCATCCTACATTATTATTTTTGGCAATGGATATTATGTCTTCCGGATAAAAAGAACCTCCCCCATTAGACAACTTACAGGGGTAAGAATAAGAGTGCAATATTTTCATGGTTTTTACAGGAAATCCATGGATAATAATTGGGTTAGTTACTCATTGCCTAATTCCATGGGGTTTGGCAAAGTTAGCTCCTTTTGAGGTAAGACTTGGAGCCACTGTCCTTCAAATAGATGGAAACTTCTAATAAGGTGTATGTAACCTAAAAATTATCTATTTGGTTGTAAATACGAGTACATAAGGCCTTGTTTAGACTGCGGGTGTAAAGGAACTTTTCAGTCTCATTCTGACAGTATAAACAGGGTATATTCTACTTAGGAAGGTTCGCTACCATTTCTTCCGTGCAAGAATTTCCTCTGGAACGAGGTATCTAGTAGATATTTAGGTACCTACTCTATGTAGTCTATGTTAATAAATAATTTCTCAACTCTATCCTAACATCTCGTGATGATGGTGCTAGATGTCGTGAAACTTGTTGAATCTCTTTCAGTGCAAAATTGTGTGACGTGCATACATCTCGGATGCATTAACTTTCTTCATAAACATGATCTTGACCTCTGGCATTGTGCGGAACATGTACATCCATTTAATAAAGGAGCTCCCTCCAGAGATGAGTAAAAGGAAGCTGACCAAACCACAGCTTACTCTCTTTTTTGAATGGTTTTGATAGAGAAATCTGTAACTGCTAAGGTCTTATCGTCCGGAAAAAGGAGAGAGAAGGAAGACTGGATAGGAGAAAGTCAGCCGTTCTGAGAACAAACTTAATTTGTGTAGGATAAAATCTGCCCCTGGGTGAGAATCGAACCCACAACGTATCTCTTACAAGGCAGACGCGCTATACCCTCGAAGCTCGAAGCTAACTAGGCTGCTAAGGAACACTCGTTGGAATGCATTTACGGCGGACTTCTTTCAGTGAAGTTAAGTAGGTAATACCTAGGAGGAAGCTGACTAAACCACAGCTTACTCTCTTTTTTGAAGGGTTTTGATAGAGAAATCTGTAACTGGTAAGGTCTTATCGTCCGGAAAAAGGAGAGAGAAGGAAGACTGGATAGGAGAAAGTCAGCCGTTCTGAGAACGAACTTAATTTGTGTAGGATGAAATCTGCCCCTGGGTGGGAATCGAATCCACAATGTAGCTCTTACAAGGCAGACGCGCTATACCCTCGAAGCTAACTAGGCTGCTAAGGAACACTCGTTGGAATGCATTTACGGCGGACTTCTTTCAGTGAAGTTAAGTAGGTAATACCTAGAACTCTCAAATCATTATTGTGGATACCATGTCTCAGAACTTCTGAGGAAGCTCATGCTAACAAATTACCCATTAAAATAAATGCATCTAGATCTTACCTATCATAAAATTCAAGCGACCAGAACCTTAAGGTGTCCCGGTTTTACCTCCTTTCCCCAAGATCGGAATTCTTGAATATTGAATAGCATGGTCTGGAAGTGCATGCTAACAAATTACTCGTTAAAATTGGATCTAAATGCCTCTGACTCCTGGCTTCATGTACATTGTACTGCATCACAAATAAATAATGATTTGATTATTCTCATCACAATTAGTACCTACTTAATTTTACCAAGGTCTGCGCCTCTGTTTTGTTGCGTGTATCCAAGATTTTCATATAGGTAGGCATGTTTATTAGAGTTTAATATTAGTTTATTAGTCAACATCCAGGTATTTACTATCTATTATTAGTATTAGTAATATCTCTTATTTGTAGTTTTGTAGATAGGAGAAGTATAAATAAAAACAGCATCGAAGATATCATACGTAATTCCTTCAGGCAATGCCTATTCCAAATACCGACTTCTGAGTGGCGTAGCTTGAAATGATTTTAGTTCTGAAATTCCTAAGCTGACCTGACGGCCTGATACGATAGCGCCGTCGCGTCGTTAAGGCTCTCGCCTGGTAAAAGGAAAGGGGAGGGTTCAAATTTCAAACGAACAAACATGGAATTTCATCCTTACTAATCAGGGGATTCGGCCTTATTTTTGTAGAGCTTACATCTCCTATGAACATCGTATAGTAAAGCACTATTTATTAGTAAATAATTTCATTGTACTATATGAATGAAAATTGTACCTAGATTACAGCCCTGATGGATATCTGAACATTTTTTATACTTCCTAATAGTACATATTCCTAATCCTTTGACAATTTAATCCTATTCCTTCTATCTTTTCCATCATATACGTAGATCCATCTTAATGTCCGTCTAATCCGCTTCTGAGTAAATCTCGGACTTAAATATTTGAACAATATTATATCCCTCTTACACGTGTAAAAGTTCCAGGAAATGAACGGGGATTTTTGAGTTGAAAATTTTTCTGCTGTAGTATTCCGATGTCACCCGTGCCAAAGACGCTTTTCAATAGATTCAAAATGAAATTCGAGTTTAAGTTACACTGAGCGATGAAGAATTTTGTGTCTGTGGTTTTGCTTACTCACAAATGAGTGAAACATGCATTTCCATAACTTTCTAACTGCCACACTCCTCTTAGTAATCTCAATACATATTAGTTTTTATGTGATTGATAGGTTTTACTCGTAAATACTATTTATCATCCTTATCAATGATGGTTGTTAGTTTCGCTCTAGTTTTCAGATTTTAGACTTTAACTTGATGTGCAAGGCATAACGTTAAAAGTACAAGGCGGAACTTTTTTGCTCTCTTGAAAATTTTAATTTTTTGGCACTTGGAACGTTAAGGAAATTCACGCCTCAAGTGTACCTTCGACCTAAGGTTATGTCCTCTGAGTTACCCTGTTAAGATGACTGCGATGAAAGCTTCTGTTGACCTATTTACGAAACTCTGTCATCAAAATTTTCAATGTTCTTTTGGCAAACCGCGAAAATGTTACGTTTATCGCTTTATCTCAACGAATATTTACTACCTATCGGACCACCACTATTAATTTTAGTTGCAAGATTTACAGTGTTCTGAATCGAATAAAAATCAAAGGTTGGAATTAAATGATTTATAAAAAGTCGTGAAATTATCACTATTATTATTCTAGTTTTTGAACACGAAATTTTTAGACGGAAGAAGGTTAAATCGGGGTACGGACTGGATTGACAACAGCTCATCAAATCCATGTTTTCGAATACTTCAGATGAGCACAGAGCGCAATGATTGCCATTCATAGATAGATGTTCCACTTAACGGGTTAGCTAAAGTCGGAGGTGTGATGGTCTCCAGCCAGGTGTAACTGTGGTCGTCCTGAACTACATTCAAAGATGTGCGATTAAATATCGTGAGGACTTGGGCTTGATCTTTCCAAGTAGGTATTTTGAGTAAAGCCATGTAAACAATCTTTTGACTGCCAGCTAGCTAGGATGGATAGGGGTTTGCTGATCTACTCCCTGTTTAGTTTCCCAGATAGATATGGGCTTCAACAGATTTCGGGTCGAGTGGATCAGGTACACCTCCATGTCTTCTGATGAAGTGTTTCGCACATTGAGGCGTTTACCTTCACGTGAGTTCAATTAGTTAGTTGTAAAGTAACCTTCGTGGGCGTGGATAAGGGAGGGGTACAGGCACTGGTCTTGAAGCTTTGATTTCATCAACGATTTTGTTCGAAATCCAAATCCTTCACATAGAGAAGGGTTTCAAAACTGAAATTGCTCTGGACTCATCATTTACATCATTGTACTTGTGATACTAAACAAAGGTCGCATAGGTCGCTTTTCTTCAAGTGAATTCTCGTCTCCATTTTTTTTTTTTTTATTTTTTTATCGCGAATAAAATATCGCGATAAAAAAATATTCGGCGGTCCCAAAGTACTGTAAAACGTTCTGTGTAAATATTTACGCTTACGTAAGTTCATTAGAAATTAATTATATGAGCAGTAAACACTTTCTAACTAAAGTATACACCTTGAAACAGGCGGAAATTTACGAAGACAATTTACGCCTGTAGGTATGCAACTCGTTCTCTAAGTATCTCTTCAGAAACATGGGATAAGTAGAAAAAATACTTCACTGCTAGAATGACCAATGAAAAGCCTACATACTCGACCATAATTAAATTATTTAAACATTTTCCTTATTGTTTTAAACCAGAACCAATTTTGGGAACTTTCTAAACCCCACCTCAGCCTCGAATTTTTGATGACAAGTACTTAAGGGAAGTTTTTTTCAAGGTTTAAAGCATTTTCGCATCCCCGTGTGTAAAAAAAAAATAAGAGATCAAGGTGAAAAGTTAACACAACAAGAAGACACGCAAAATTTTGTCCAAACAAAATAATAAGATATCACAGGTTTTTATTTCTTACAATAAATGATTACTGTATGACACATGTTGTTTTCATAGGAACTTGTGATGGGCGACACACAGTAAAACAAGTAAGAGAGGTAAAATCACAGCCTAACATAACTCAAATGCAAATGTTGTACATAGGAACCAATTGGAGGACTGTAGGAATGCGATCAACGGAAAGGAACAAAGAAAGAAAAAAAAATATACAAGATGGAAGTGGAAGAAGGGAGAGAAGGTGAAGTAAAAGCTGAAGAGGTAGAAAAGAAGAGCCAGAGTAGGTATTGAGGGTTACTAAAACTAGGAAAGAAACAAGATGCTTGAAAGTACAACAAAAAATCCCCCAAAAAACAGTTTTTTTTTTTTTGTTTTTTGGCTTTATGGTTTTCTGGACAAAATTTGCACCACCATTTTCGTGTTCCTGGTAAAAAGACCTTTAATTTGATATATAGGTCGACCAGGTTTGGATAAGTCCTTCTATGGGGACAGACCGACAGAGTGACAGACACCGAAGCGAATACAATAGTCCGTCCCTTATACCTTTTTATTACTATTGTAATAATAAAGGAAGGACGGACTAAAAAGCTCTTTGCCCTCCGCCCCACTCTATTTTTAGCCTGATGCATATTATGGGTTACACTCTAGAAACCGTACACACTTGATTAAAGTGTCAAGAGAACTATTTATCATGCAGCTAACAGCTCTGAAAGTCCTATAATTTATCCTATCAATAAGTAGGTAAGTAAATTAAGAATAAGTAGGTAATGGTAAAGTTGCCTATCAAAATATAAATACAATGCACTTGATAGAGTTATACTTATATCCTTCAAAACACTTCATTGGTGCACTTGATCTGGCTGATTTGTTACCCATCTATTTAAAACTAAAGGAGTTCTCAAGTATTACACATTGATTTAAGGAGTTTTATTCTCGTTAAAGTTCAAGGATAAAATATGATTCGTATCAGTTCATAGGTGATATCTAGTAAAACAGAGGTGTAGCGTGGGGTGTAATACGTGGACTCGAGTATTAAACACGACATCATCATGAGGTTTTATTCCCCTTAAAATTCACGGATAAAATATCATTTGTACCTATAAGTTCACGGTGTACTTGAATAGGTACTAAGGAATTACACATTCACAAAATGTCCACTCCGAGGTTGAGGTGCAGGGGTAAACAGCCCTAAAGGATGGGTTGAGCTTATATGAATCTACAGGGAGTTTGTAAACAAGGAGTTCTCCTTAAAATTACTTCTGAGGCAGATTGCTTTTTTTACTATATCCCAACATTACCTACCTTTATCTACACCACGTATAGTCCTATGTATTTCTTTATCAGATCTAAGGATAATACTCCAGATTTCCGTGCCATACACTTCTTCACAATGACTTCGGTTTCTCCTGAGAAAATTGATACTGCATGGTCATTTTCCGAACGTACCTTACGTACCTACCTGACCAGTCTAGATTTGATATAACATAGCCTATCCTATGAGTTTCATTGATCTATTGTATTTCCATAGTGTGTCAATCGGATATGCCCAGTATGACGTTGGGACAATGTAGGAAAAATTGTCGTTGTGTTACTCACAAACAGTGTAGAGCAGTGGTTCACAATATTTCTGAGAACTGAGGGCATTCCCAGAAGAAAAAAAAAATGAGTTAGGTACTACTTTTCCCCCTTCCTCTTCTTCTTCCTCCTCCTCTTTCTTCTTCTTCCTTTTGTTTTGAAATCGAAGAGAGAAGGAAGATAGAATAGAGGAAACCAGCTATTCCGAAAACGGACCTTTAGGATAAAGTTTGCTCCGGACGGGAATCAAACCCGCAACCTACCGCCTAAAAGGCAGACGTGCTATTTACCGAGCTAATTAAGCTGACATACCTAGGTACATACTATCAACCACACACAACTTATACACGATAAAAGTTGTGACAGTGGTTAGCTTTGGATTAAAATTTTGTATGAACGCCTGGTATTTATTTGTAGGTATGCAATGTGCAACACATTTCTAGTGGATGTGCAAAAATACCAAAATCCTTCATCACTAATTTAACGTAGATAAGTACCTAATCTTAGGTACTAGTTTTCCCCCTTCCTCTTCTTCTTCCTCCTCCTCTTTCTTCTTCTTCCTTTGGTTTTGAAATCGAAGAGAGAAGGAAGATAGAATAGAGGAAACCAGCTATTCCGAAAACGGACCTTTAGGATAAAGTTTGCTCCGGACGTTCCTCTTTCTTCTTCTTCTTCTTTTGAAATCAAAGAGAGAAGGAGGATAGAATAGAGGAAACCAGCTATTCCGAAAACGGACCTTTATAAGGCAGACGTGCTATTTACCGAGCTAATTAGGCTGGCATAGGTACATAGGTACTATCAACCACACACAACACAGGATAAAAGTTGTGAGTTGTGACAGTGGTTAGCTTTGGATTGAAATTTTGTGTGAACGCCTGGTATTTATTTTTAGGTATGCAATGTGCAACACATTTCTAGTGGATGTGCAAAAATACCAAAATCCTTCATCACTAATTTAACGTAGATAAGTACCTAATGTATGTAGGTACCTACTCGAGGAACAACATGTAGGTACCTACTTCGTTCATCCTCAACACAATTCCATTTCCTCCTAAACAATAATATTCTCTTCCACAGGTGACAAATGGTTGGTGTCCTGCCTTGGCGTCCTGTATCTGAGCAAGGGTCTCTTCTACCGAGTAGTACCTGCAGATTATCTACTCTAGGAAAAACATATAGGTACTTCGTTCATCCTCAACACAATTCCATTTCCTCCTAAACAATAATACTCTCTTCCACAGGTGACAAATGGTTGGTGTCCTGCCTTGGCGTCCTGTATCTGAGCAAGGGTCTCTTCTACCGAGTAGTACCTGCAGACCAAAGTTTCTCCAGCCCAGACCAATACGCCGGGGTATTCCGATTCCGACTGTGGTGGTGTGGGGAATGGGTGGAGGTACTGGTGGATGATCGTCTGCCCACCGTGAATGGAAAGCTGGCTTTCCTCCAGAGTGTACATTCGGACCAGTTTTGGCCCGGTCTGCTAGAGAAGGCGTATGCCAAGTGAGTAGATATAAAATCTGCATTACCTGCATACCTGTTTAATACATCGCCCATCTGATGAGGACATACTACGGGATGAGTATGCTACGACACAGACCCGTTGAGTCTAATGTAGCAGTTCTTTCATTGCTACGAAATAAATACGGCGTACAGCTTTCTTTTTTTTAACATCCCGAGAAAATTCCGTAATAGACAAAGACATGCTTTGAATTAGGAACTAGGATTTAGCCATCCCGGCCCGGAGCACAACCAAGTTCAACCATTCTTAACTTCAGTATTTTGTGGAAAAATTGGGGTTGCTAAAGTCACAAACTCCTAACAAACAATAATGTCATGTCTTGTTCTTAATGGAGTTTCAGTACTTTGTGAAGTTCCATATGAATTAAGATGAAATAAATAATAACTAATAGTACACGGGTCTAAAAACAGGAAAAGGCTAAGAAAAAGGAGCCACTTCATTTGGATATCTGGGACAGTTGGCCTGGAGGTGGAGGACACTAATAAATAATGTCATGAATTTTTCATTGAAATCCCATTTCGTCACTTTCAGATTACACGGTTCATACGAAGCTCTCAAATACGGGACTATGCTGGATGGTTTGGCCGATCTGACGGGCGGAATCACAGAAAGCATCAGCATCCGACAAGACCCCACCAGCTCGGGAAGACTGCTCAACAAACTCCTGGACATGACCAGCCTCATCACGTGCACTGTACAGAGTTCTCAACCCCAACCGGTAGGCCTAGTAGAATTCCGGAGGTCTAGTAGAACTATCCGGAGAATTCCGGACACCAAAGTAGAAAATTCCGATATTTCATGTACCTGTTTTGGTCCTTGCCCAATGGTCAGGTCCACGATTAGAGTTAAGAATAGGTACACAAAGAGCCTACTCTGAAGGTAAAGTGTAAGGGCGAACTGCCTTAAAGGTGGGGTTAAGCTTACACGGTGAAGAGTTCAAACTTGGTTGACGTTTGACTCTTGGATTAAGAAATCTGTCTGTTTGTTATTGTTGATTTCAAACTTCTGTTTCTTTTCTTTTTTCCAGACGAGACCCAATTCTGAAAAGTTGGCCAACGGAATTCAAATAGGAATCAATTACAGACTGTATGCACTAGAAAGGGTGAGTATAACTTTTTGTCATTGCCACCAAAATATTGACTTAATAAGTGACGTTGACGGTCCGTGAGTGAAAAAGTGAAAATATTTCCCCTTACGTTTCAAAACCTCCTCGGACCTTTTCCACTAACCTCTCAAGTTCCTCCTCATATTACTAATACATATTTCCTATTTTCTAATTGCAGATAGAAACATATGACGGTGAACCTGTGCAGCTGGTCAAGCTAAGAAATCCTCTGGGTGGGGGAGGAGAATACATAGGGGCGTGGTCACGTGACAGTTCTAACTGGGACGCGGTTAGCGCTCATGATAAGGAAACTCTGGGTGTGCGACATCTAGCAGATGGCGAATTCTGGTAAGTAAAATACAAGCTGTCGAACTTTCTTGACCTGGCGGGGCGGAGAGTTGCCGCGCTCCTTAATATTACTGGAACTTGGCTTAGCACACTGCTGTGCACTCAGACCTCTTGTTTCTCCTGCTTGGATGGGACTGAAATGTTCTTTTACTCCCCCAGTATAACGACTAACGTCTACATTTTACCTCTTTCTATCTCCCAACCAGCTTCAGTGATGTAGTGGTTATTGTAGGAGACTTTGGATCTGGAAGTTGGTGCTTTGAGACCAAGTCATGTCATGAAATTTATCAAATTACACAATACACATACACAATTAAATTATTTCTCTCTCCCCTTCCTGACTCCTTTTCTACCCAAGTGCATGCATAGGCATAACTTGGGATACAGCTGTCTCGTCTGTTCTAATTCTAATTATACCTGGTTTACAATTTTCTCTTGAAACATTCTTGCAGGATTTCGTACGCGGACTTTCTCAAGGCTTTCACTCATCTCGAGGTGGTCCATCTGGATTCCGAAACCAGCCGAGACGAACCGAGCCTCCATCACAAAAACACGTGGCAGATGAGACTCTTCCAGGGGACGTGGCAGAGAGGGGTCACTGCCGGGGGCTGTCGAAACAATCCAGGTGAGTGGGGTGTACCACAGGGAGGTAGAGTGGGAGCTCTCAAATTGAGAAACAAAACGGAACTCGGGGGTATTCCGCACTTTCTACTCCACGCTTAGAAAAAACGTAATACCGTTAGCAAAATATCTTCTGCACGTAGAACAACTCCGCTTTTTGAGGTTCAAATACTATATTCACATCGAAATTTCGTGTTGCAGAAACGTTCCACATCAATCCGCAACTTCACCTGATATTGAGCGAGCTGGAAGAAGTCATCATATCTCTCAACCAACACAGTATCATGGAGCCTAAGGTGAGTAGGATTCCCCGTAAATAGAATATAAAGTTGTGTCCACAGGTCCACACACATAGTCGACGGCCATCGTTCGACGTCGACTCAACCGTCCACACTTCCTCAACAACCTCGTCGATCGACGGCCGTTGTGTGGAGACAGCTCAAGATTGTCAATAAAATATTTCAATCGGTGATTTGAGGGGAAAAATGATCTTACCTCCTCAGCTCCAAAATTAATTTGCGTTCAACTTGAAACCTTCAATAGTGTAGGCCGGGCGGCGCGGCGCTTCGAACTCTTGAAGTTCGCGCACTTTACGTGCCTCCGACGCTTGATAATCCACTCAACTCCTGTTTTCTCTCCCCAGGTGATTGGATTTACCGGATATTCGTTACCCAAATCTAGTTCAGAAAACACAGGCCGCGCCTTCTTCAAGAAGAACAAGTCCTTAGTCAACTCTCAGTACACCAATAGTCGTCAAGTAAGTCGATTGATTTGACCAATAGTCGTCGATTGATTATCGATTAATTTCAATATAACAAGGCTCTGGCCAGGGAGAAACTACAGTTCTTTTAAAATGCTATAGTAAGACAGCAATCCTTCTAAATTGCTACATTGAAACTAAAGTCCTTTTAAATTCAATGTAGGTATACCTAGTTTTTAGGTCTCCAAGTGATGCAGTTATTCACTATTACCTACCTACACGTAAATACCGAGGTAAAAAAGTAGAAAGCCACGAATAAACTTGTGGGTTGTGGGCTTTTGGATAACCAATATTAGAACCTTAATACGTAAACGTTCTACGAAACAGTTTCTCTTAATGGATACTAACATGTGCATTATAAATTTTTATGATTTTTCAGGTGAGTCACAGATGTCAGTTAGAGCAGGGCAGCTATCTCGTGTTACCAACCACCTTTGAACCAGGTCAAGAGTCTGGCTTTACGCTTCGAGTTTACTCCAGTAATCCGTTGAAGCTAAAGTAAGTATGGGACAAACACTTAGGAGGCAGTTCTTGTCTCAAAATTCGAGATTATTGAGAACAAGTGATTCTCATATTGTGAACTGTTCTTTGACGTAAAAGATCTATGTACAAAGGCCTCAAATGGGTCACTGGGTCAGTCCATTGAATCTTTAGGAGGCAGTTCTTGTCTCAAATATTGAGATTATTGAGAACGAGTGATTCTCATATTGTGAACTGTTCTTTGACGTAAAAGATCTATGTACAAAGGCCTCAAATGGGTCACTGGGTCAGTCCATTGAATCATTGATTAAGAAAATCAAATAATTTACTTGATGATTCATTTTTTCATTTCAGGTTACTGGATTCGTTACCATCTGTTCTAAAATCCGCCATTGTAAAGGTAGGTAACATAATTACTAGTGGTTGTGGTTCAGTGAATAAAGGAACTAGGGACCTCTGTGGGGTAGCCATAAACCTGTGTTTGACTTGACATTGACATACAAATTTCCAATTTCGTCAAAAGCTAACAAACCTTTCAGGAGCTATGGTAAAAGATGGAATTTGCGGGGTTCCGAAGGCACAATATATGGAGTTCAAATTCTAAAGCCAGCCCCTCACGCTCCGACTGTCTGACAGAACTAGGTCTCTCAGACAGTCTGAAGACTGAATTCGGTATCTTTTTCTGCCACACACTTTCCGGCGCGGTGGTCTATCCGACAGTGACTGTGAAAATTGAGCGTTAGTGGTTGGAAAGTTCCCTTTTTGTGTTGAACATGAAAATTGAACAAACCCTTCAACCGTGCTTCAACGACCGTGTTCCATATTTCAGGCACCCTCATCTCTAGATACCAAAAGTTTTAGTCAGTATGAAGCTGTGTTCTTGCAATTAGCGGATGAGCATCGGACAGTCAACGCATTTGAGTTACAGGAGCTTCTGGATGCTTGCCTACCAAATGGTAAGTCATGAAAATGTAATAGATAGTTAGTTACTCGAATTACTTCATTCATGTTACCGGTATTATCTAGGTCTCTACTTATGTACCGGCGTATTCCATATTGGTTCTAAAAGAATCAAAAGATAAAACAGAAGATAGAGGAATTACTGCTAACTACCTACAGTACTTTCCTATCACCTTTAGTTCTATACCTACATCAATTACCTAATTAATAAATTAATTATTTTCTTTCCTCTCGTTTCAGATTATATTAAAAGTTGTGCATGCATGGAAGTTTTGGTCCTTGCCCAATGGTCAGGTCCACGATTAGAGTTAAGAATAGGTACACAAAGAGCCTACTCTGAGGATAAAGCGTAAGGGCGAACTGCCTTAAAGGTTGGGTTAAGCTTACACGGTGAAGAGTTCAAACTTGGTTGACGTTTAACTCTTGTATTAAGAAATCTGTCTGTTTGTTATTGTTGATTTCAAACTTCTGTTTCTTTTCCTTTTTCCAGACGAGACCCAATTCTGAAAAGTTGGCCAACGGAATTCAAATAGGAATCAATTACAGACTGTATGCACTAGAAAGGGTAAGTGTAACTTCTTGTCATTGCCACCAAAATATTGACGTAATAAGTGACGTTGACGGTCCGTGAGTGAAAAAGTGAAAATATTTCCCCTTACGTTTCAGAACCTTCTCGGACCTTTTCCACTAACCTCTCAAGTTCCTCCTCATATTACTAATACATATTTCCTATTTTCTAATTGCAGATAGAAACATATGACGGTGAACCTGTGCAGCTGGTCAAGCTAAGAAATCCTCTGGGTGGGGGAGGAGAATACATAGGGGCGTGGTCACGTGACAGTTCTAACTGGGACGCGGTTAGCGCTCATGATAAGGAAACTCTGGGTGTGCGACATCTAGCAGATGGCGAATTCTGGTAAGTAAAATACAAGCTGTCGAACTTTCTTGACCTGGCGGGGCGGAGAGTTGCCGCGCTCCTTAATATTACTAGAACTTGGCTTAGCACACTGCTGTGCACTCAGATCTCTTGTTTCTCCTGCTTGGATGGGACTGAAATGTTCTTTTACTCCCCCAGTCTAACGACTAACGTCTACATTTTACCTCTTTCTCTCTGCTTCAGTGATGTAGTGGTTATTGTAGGAGACTTGGAGATTTTGGATCTGGAAGTTGGTGCTTTGAGACCAAGTCATGTCATGAAATTTATCAAATTACACAATACACATACACAATTAAATTATTTCTCTCTCCCCTTCCTGACTCCTTTTCTACCCAAGTGCATGCATAGGCATAACTTGGGATACAGCTGTCTCGTCTGTTCTAATTCTAATATACCTAGTTTACAATTTTCTCTTGAAACATTCTTACAGGATTTCGTACGCGGACTTCCTCAAGGCTTTCACTCATCTTGAGGTGGTCCATTTGGATTCCGAAACCAGCCGAGACGAGCCGAGCCTCCATCACAAGAACACGTGGCAGATGAGACTCTTCCAGGGGACGTGGCAGAGAGGGGTCACTGCCGGGGGCTGTCGAAACAATCCAGGTGAGTGGGGTGTACCACAGGGAGGTAGAGTGGGAGCTCTCAAATTGAGAAACAAAACGGAACTCGGGTGTGTTTCGCTTCAATATTTACGAAGCCAAAGATCCTCTCCAGAACGGAACCATCAAAATGACGCTGTCCGAGGTAAGATTCGGATCTTGGGATCTTCTTTTCTGTTCTAGGTGTGTCCACACATAGTCGACGGCCATCGATCGGTCGTCAATCGACGGCGGGTCTACTATGTTTAGACACAGCTTTAGAAACCTTTCAACCTACCACGGTCTTCCGTATACCTTGTACTTGATGTTTAAAGGTGCGTTAACACAACTGTCGACGCGACGGTTCAAGATTATGTAATCTACAAATAGGTTATGTACCTTTGTGTTTCAGTGGCTGAAATCATCTCTTGCATGCTAGGGGATCATGGTTCTGAAATCATCATTGGACCGTGGACCGACCAATACAAGAGTTTCAACTTTTGCTGGGACTTCCACCAGTGAACCAGTTCCCGAAATTCTTGAAACTGTCTGTCGACGCGACGGTTCAAGATTGTGTAATCTACAAATGTAGATTTTGTAGATAATAAATAATGTGGATAATAAATACAAGTAATATGTATTTCGATCACTTTGTGTTTCAGTGGCTGAAATCATCTCTAGCATGCTAGGGGATCATGGTTCTGAAATCATCATTGGACCGTGGACCGACCAATACAAGAGTTTTAACTTTTGCCGGGACTTCCACCAGTGAACCAGTTCCCGAAAGTGTAATCTACAAAAATGTAGATTTTGTAGATAACAAATACAAGTAATATGTATTTCGATCACTTTGTGTTTCAGTGGCTGAAATCATCTCTTGCATGCTAGGGGATCATTGTTCTGAAATCATCATTGGACCGTGGACCGACCAATACAAGAGTTTTAACTTTTGCCGGGACTTCCACCAGTGAACCAGTTCCCGAAATTCTTGAAACTCGCCGATTTTCTACCCCGCTCAAAATACTTCTTTCACTTCTTTGTTATTTAAAAAATATTTCAGTACAAATTAAAATTATTATTGTTTGACAACACTTTTTATGCGTGCTATATTGTTTTGAAATATAATTGACCGTTTTAGTTTTTAAGGTATTTTTTTAAATCGTGTCCCCGAGATCTCTACATCTAATCTACTCTAGACTTTGGGTAGAGACAGGCACATCTAAAATGATCCGGGACACAACTCGAGACCTGAAGTTTCCCTCAAACTCACCGACCAAATCTCGCTTGGGTCCGATATCCATAGAGTTCCAACTGAAGGCATACTTGGAAGGCCAGAGAGTATATCCTTCATGATGCTTACTCGTGAGAACAACATACCTGAAACAATCAAAGATTTAAGTAAAGCTGTGTCCGAACCACATAGGTACCTGAAATAAACAAAGATAAGTAAAACTGTGACCAACATAATCGACGACCGTCGATGGATGTCGACTGAAACCGTCCACACTGCCTCGATCAGGTAGACCTGACAGGTACACCTGATAGTGTGTGTGCTCTTCAGGTATTAGGTAGACCTGATCAGATGTACCTGTCAGGTCTACCTGATAGTGAGTGGCTGGCCTTCGTCAAGACAGTAAGGGCGAGTTATAGTCTGCAGAAACAGCACCAAAAAATGGTAGGAACTCTTTTAGTTCAAAATATTTTTATGAGACAAAGGAGTGCCGACATTTGTACTTACTTTGCCCCCGAACTAGCCAAAATATCTGCCCAATGATTGGCATCGAAGAACTCAGCGGTGAAATCCTTGGCGAAATCCTGATAGGTGAATCCTGGCTTGTAGTTCCTTTCCATGAACTTCGTCACTGTGGAGTTGGGGTTTTCTGAAAGCATGGACAATGGATGTGTTAGCCTTCGAGGAGATTTTGTTGAGGCAATGATTCGATATGTCAGTAACTAGGGTCTAGGACACTCTGGGAGTATTTGGGATGCTTTTTGTCATGATTTCTGACGTAGCTAATAAGTTAATTTCCTAATTTGACAAATAATATTATTCACTTCTTTCTCCTTTATTATTGTTTGACAACACTTTTTATGCGTGCTATATTGTTTTGAAATATAATTGACCGTTTTAGTTTTTAAGGTATTTTTTTAAATTGTTAAATTTTATTCATTGTTATTTTTGTAGGCTAAATCATTAAAATGATTTTCGTTTTTTGTTTGTAATGTAAAATTTTGTAAGATAATCTAGTATTAAGGAACTAAAGGTACCTATTAAATTAAATGGGTGTGGTTCACCTGATTTAATGATCTTTAAATGTTAATTCAATTCAAGGGCGATGATGGTGCTATTAAAACAAAAATAACTATAATTTATATTGCAATAAATTATGGTTTATCGAGCTAGCTAGATAATCAATTTTTACTTTAAAATACATTTTTTTTTGTCCTTCGTTATGCTTTAATTTACCAACTATAGCTTCTAAGAAGTAGGTAATAAATCTATTGTTTGTAAATATAAATCCAATATTATTTTTGTTATAAGTGGACTTTTAAATTTTATTTAATTCCATACATAAGATACATAGGTATAACCCATAATCTTCTCTGTAATCGATTAGGATGACTTTTAAATTTTATTTAATTCCATACATAAGATACATAGGTATAACCCATAATCTTCTCTGTAATCGATTAGGATTAGGGACATAACAGATACCTACTAACTTACCAACAAAAGGAGAACAGACGAACAATAACATCACATACAGAACATTATACTGGTATACATAAAACGTATACATTAAGTTATCGATACTGCCAACCGGTCCCAAAAGAGTGGGATACATCACATACAGAACATTATACTGGTATACATAAAACGTATACATTAAGTTATCGATACTGCCAACCGGTCCCAAAAGAGTGGGATCTGTACGCATCCCAAGAAGACGGGCATTTAACGAAAAGACGTGTTCCGGATGTTATATCCCACACTGTGGGATTAACTGTGGGATTCCCACAGTCTCAGCAGTTGGAATTCAAGATCTCCTATTTGGTAACACAAGTGAGACCAAGTGATCCTTAGGGTTCAACCTCCGATGTTGACAAATTTCAAAGTCCACGCCCATGCACTCTAAAACTGACTGTGGCTCAAATTAAATCCAAAACCTGTTTAGTGTCAGATATAAAAAAAACTCCCAAGTTCAAGATGATGGAGGTATAAATTCGTTTGACATCTAATGTAGTCTAGAAACAGGGCGTCCTAAGCGTTCCGGATATCTGGCATAGTGGGAATTGGGATGTGATATTCCAGCCATGTTAGTAGGTACCTAGATAATCTATGTTCACTGTGGTACCTAACTACCAGTTTTGGAATCCACGACAGTCCGTTCCTTATACAACATCCTCCTTCCACACCTATTGCCCTATCATCTACCTTAAGTAACGAAATAGGTACGTACATAATCTCGCTGAAAGGAAAAAGAAAATTTGACTTAGCTAGGTCACAAAATAATAATAATAATAATAATAATAATAACACTAACTAATCTGCAATGTAACGTCTTGAAAGCGGTAGGGCACGGGTTCGATTCCCGCCGAGGGCGGATTTTATCCTGAACGGATAATGTTTGTTCTCGGAACGACAGACTTTCTCCTATCCTGTCTTCCTCTCTTCGATTTCGAGACGATAAGACCTTAGTCGTTACAGATCCCTCTATCAAACCTCTTAAAATAAAAAGAAATAGTTGACTTACTTTGAGGACATCTGGGTACATAGGGCTCGATTTCATAGGCACCGCTATTACGAATATCATTCTGCATTCTCTTCCCCATTTTGCCTCCCGAGTAAGACGGCCTTAACACTTTTACGTCTTTCCGTTTAGTTCCGGAGTCAGACCTCAGGGGCGGTAGTGCTTTTCCGTTCTCAACAATGGTTTCCATAAATTTCCTGTGTACGTGAGCGAGCTGACTTTCACGAATTAGTTCTGGAATGAGAAATAAAATTGGTTATTTAAATTGGCTTTTTTAAAACGTAAAGGAGTGTCCACACAGGGTCGACCCCGTCGATAGACGTCCCCTGAAACCGTACACTGCCTCGACGACATAGATTCACCTATTCACCTCCGTTCGATCGACCACCGATCGATCGACGGCGTCTATGTATGGACACAGCTTAAGAAGGTGTTTACTTCTGTGTTCTACCAGGTTGTTAACAACGTTCTACAATTTACAAGGATACAAGGTGCAGTTACAATTTAACCTTTTCAGCTAGTAGGGAAGTAAAGTAGGAAAAAAGAAAGTAATACTCCGAAAATTTTAGGTTCAGATTTTTTTTTTTATACTTACCTTTAATAAATTGTTTGCTCTCTATAGACTGGTCAGGCTTGTGGTGCGTGTACATACCACTACCTCGGTATACTGTGGGCGCCGTATTATAATTTGAATAGTCCATCATATAAAATTATCGGAGCAGACTTTATCACGTTAGTTTGACGCTCTAGATCTCGACACAAAGAGTGAAAAGCTCTGAAAAAGATCTCGGAATAAAACCCTTATGAAACTCTTTGAAAAAGGTCTCGAAAATAAAACCCTAAAATCGGTGTACTTTATAAAAATTTAAAATGGTTACTAGTCACTATTCACTTGTCGTATACGCAGAGTACACCCTCGTAAATTATTGTTTACATAAACATCTCTTCATTACCATGGCAACCAAGTGGTTACGACAATTTTACTGACGGTAATTTGATTTATAGTTTGGGAATTTATGCTCCTTCGATTAACTCATAAATTAGGTAGGGTGATTGATTAATTAATAAATCAAGTTAAGAAACTACCTGCCTACTCAGGTGCGTGACCGAGTGGTTATTACACGTGCAAACCAACGCCGGAGATCCTGGATTCCATATTCGATTCCAGGCGGAGTCGATTTTTTCTTTTTTTTTCTATGTGGTTGGAGTTTACAGTGCACTCAGGCTCATTAATTAGGACTTGGGTAGCTACATTAATCAACAAGGAACGAGTGTAGACATTACCTTTACACTGGCACCTTTGTCAACTTACCTATTTGGAATCGTTCCTCCAAGGAAGGTAGATGTTCTTTCTTCTGTTTGGACCTCGGTTTTGGTTTGACCAAAGGCTCAGGAAGAGTGACTTTTCCGTAAGCCATTAAACTTTGGAGACGAGCCTTTTCTTTTTCCACGTTTGCTGAAAATAATGTAATGCTTTTCATTGATTTTTTTATGTACACCTGGTATCTCACTAACTATGCAATGTGCTGATTGTTAAAACTATGCACTAACTAACATTACAAGTGTATACAGATTGACGATACGAGTTGATGAGAATTAATAGCAAATGAGGCTCTTAGTAATGCTGTGATACCCTCTAAAGTTGTGAAAAAGCTCTCTGCTTTACCACAAAGATTCATGATTTGATGATATTTACCTTGTAGGGAACGAACATATCTCCACGACTGTAAAACAGAGCAACAGGAGCGGCAACTTTGGTCAAATTATACTGCGGCACTTTCTTACTTCCATAGTGCTCTAGGTTTCCTTTGAACCCGTAGTCATAGTGTTGATACTTTCCTGAAAACCAGAGGATAAATGTAAACTCAAGAAAGCAGAAATATGTGACTGCATGTGTTGGAGTTTGTTCGAATATCTCAACCCATCAGGGCCGTACTTATGAGAGGCCTAAATACGGCTGTGACCTAGACTCCCCCGGTATATGACTGTTTGGACTCCCTCAATGATATTAGGTCAATTAGGTACGAACCTACCACGGTACATAATTAAAATAATAATTACACGACCTAAATAATTTAGATTGTCATTGTCATAATCATAACTAAACCTACAACTACTCACATCTCAATCTTGTGAGAATAAAACTGAGAATAGACTCGTCCCTACAAGGACTTTTCCACAGTTTTGTGAAGTTCACAGATTTTCAAATTGAGAGATCACCTCACTTTTTTACAGAGGTTAGATAGAGGAAACTGTAATTGTTGAGGTCTTCTCGTCCCGAAAGCGAATAGAGAAGTAAGTCAGGATTGGAGAAAGCCAGCCGTTCCGAGAACAAACCTTATCTGTTTAGGATGAAGTTCGTCCTGGGCGAAAATCGAACCCGCGACCTAGCGTACTTTTTTCAGCTTATACCGTAGCATAAAAATAAATGAGTCAGTACCAGAGAGAGAAAAAAAAAAAATGTAAAGATATTCTGATAATAGATATTCTACATCTTCTATATTCAGAAACCTGTTTATGTAACGGCAGAAATATACATAGGTACACATTGCGTGTAAACAAAATATTATACATACGAGTATATTGATATAAAAATAAAATAAATAAATAAATGACAGCTAAATTACTTTTTTATGTAGGTACTTACATCCTTACAAAAATCTCATTTTGAGGTAGATAAACGTTGACTATTGGGGAAAATTGTTTTACAAATGAAGAAATATTTCTAGTTCTACTATTCTAAATTTACGAACAATATAGAATAATCACAGATAAAACTAAAACTTTGTCTTGTTATCACCAAGGAATGCTGAGAACTAAGACCTATTGAACATTTTCTCTCCAGAATCAAAACAATCATGACATCACAGGGCCACTTGGCGGTGATTAGGTTCATTAATAGAATAGTAAAACAGAGGTGTAGCCCGGGTGTAGTACTTCGACTCAAGTATAGAGTTTAGCGTCCAACCGCTGGCTGCCCCTCACTGATTAGTTTTTCTTCAAAGTGCGAGTATACTCGTAGGTGCATACTTGCATAGGACATACCTATTTGTGTCTTGTGCCTACAACTTGGAAGATACACTTTTCAATCTTCTCTGACCGGTTTTTACCACTCTTCTATGACTAACTTACAAGAAAATTATACAAGTTGGAAAATCTCCAGGTGATCTGGGATAATCAGATGCTAAAAAATTATATAACTAAGTAGGTAGGTATTCCCAGAAATCATCTGCCTATTTTTTATAGTCCAAGGTTTGTTGTGAATTCGCATAGTGCGTGTTCAGTGTTAGTGGGAGTTTTGCGTCCAACCGCTCGTAGGTGCATACTTGCATAGGACATACCTACTTGTGTCTTGTGCCTACAACTTGGAAGATGGATACACTTTTCAATCTTCTCTGTTGGAAAATCTCCAGGTGATCTGGGATAATCAGATGCTAAAAATTTATATAACTAGGTAGGTATTCCCAGAAATCATCTGCCTATTTTTTATAGTCCAAGGTTTGTTGTGAATTCGCATAGTGCGTGTT
This sequence comes from Diaphorina citri, assembly GCF_000475195.1. NCBI lineage: Eukaryota > Metazoa > Arthropoda > Insecta > Hemiptera > Psyllidae > Diaphorina > Diaphorina citri. The sequence goes on along the minus strand of NW_007377518.1, from coordinate 347,341 downwards.
CAGTGTTAGTGAGTATTGCAGAGTCGGTAGCTCTGTAGATTGAAGTCAAGTTTACTGTGCGACTCCGGTTTTTGACGAGAAAATCATGGGTTGCTGCTCACTAGCTTTAATAAGACAGGTCAGTTTTAGCCTTTCGTGGAGGCCCTTTACTTTTTTTTAGTAGGTAAATCTTTTAGTCCTAGAGCTCTATTTTTACTATAGGACGCCCAGAAATAATATCTGGGCTTCTTCCGTGTCCTTCATATTTGTATACGGATAAAGGGATAATATTGTGTATTTATAACAGATATTTTTTTTTATTTTAAAGTGAAATAATAATACCTTCTTAATTTATTTATCTAAAACTTTTTCAGACCTTGGCAACAGCAGGTCCAAATCTGTCGAGCTTAGGAGATGGAATGAGCTTGGGATTTTCAGCCATCATATTAGCACAACTGGGAAATGCGAACTCCACAATTCATATCACAACCGAACAAGGATCAACTATAGGTGAGATATTTTAACACATACGTTAATTTTATTATCATACTCGTAATTTGGGGTCGTCCATGAAATCGAAGACGGCTGAAAGATGGCTAAGATTAAAATGGAGCCTAAAATATAGGCCCTTCAAAAATAATAATAAAATACAAGTACGAGTAATAAGTATATCTAAAATCAAATTTTACACCAAATTCCATTTATTTATTTCAAAGGTAGGTATTTCTAATGGTTATATCAATCAATGTTTTCATTTGTTTCAGCGAGTATCGTAACCCTACCGATTATCATATCATTTGCTCTGAGCAGTTACCTCATGAATGTGTATGGTAGACGTTTGACCAATCTTATTCTCTGTGCACCATTTGTCCTCGGTTGGATCATCATCTCTTTGTCAACACAAGTTTGGTCGATCTATGTTGGCAGATGGTAATAATAAAATACAAGTACGAGTGATAAGTATGTCTAAAATCAAATTTTACACCAAATTCCATTTATTTATTTCATAGGTAGGTATTTCTAATGGTTATATCAATCATTGTTTTCATTTGTTTCAGCGAGTATCGTAACCCTGCCGATTATCATATCATTTGCTCTGAGTAGTTACCTCATGAATGTGTATGGTAGACGTTTCACCAATCTTATTCTCTGTGTACCATTTGTCCTCGGTTGGATCATCATCTCTTTGTCAACACAAGTTTGGTCGATCTATGTTGGCAGATCAGTTACCTCATGAATGTGTATGGTAGACGTTTGACCAATCTTATTCTCTGTGTACCATTTGTCCTCGGTTGGATCATCATCTCTTTGTCAACACAAGTTTGGTCGATCTATGTTGGCAGATTCATAACTGGTCTTGGCGCTATTCTTGCAAGTTCTTCAGGAATTGTTTACATTGCAGAGGTTACTGATCCGGAATATCGTGGTTTCTTTTTAGCTCTCAGAAGTTTGGCTGGTTGCAGTGGATTTTTTGTCACACATTTACTGGGTACGTTCCTCCATTGGAAATGGGCAGCTGCTGTGTGTGCCTTGGTCCCCTTGGTCAGTTTGGTGTTCGTCTACTTCACACCAGAATCCCCACCCTGGCTTGCTTCTAAAGGGTTCACAGTTGAGGCTGAACAAGCTTCTCAATGGTTGAGAGGAGGCGAGGCAGATCCTCAAATCAAATCAGAATTACCAGTCCCCCATACGCACAAGTTGACCATCAGAGAATGGAAGAAAAACATTTTATTACGTTCAAGGAATACCTACCAAGAAACAATAAAGTTAAGCACCCTTGATCTTGGTGTACATCAGGTACATATTCAGGGGAGGTCAGGGGGGCTCGCCCTCAGGGTTTATTTTTCTCCATTACTGTAGGCCAGACTTCGAAAATTTGGAGCATATCCCCGGGTACATGACTGTTTGGACTCTTGCCTCCCCCCCTCACCCGCAGAGATCTATAAAATTATGAACTACTGAAGTTACTTTTTGTCGGACCTAAAGGTGTGACCACACATAGTCGAGGGCCGGTCGACTATGTTTGGACAGACCTTTAGGGCACAACCGACACTACACAAACTGCCAGACCAATCAATCTAAACTTACCCTAGATTCGTAGAAGCTGAACCCATCAGCAGAAACTTCCCTCTGTTTTAAGTATCGTTTTATGATAAGTTTGGCGGTCAGAGGCCTTGACTTAGGGCAGTAAATAACAAGCTTAAGGCTAGGGTCGTATTAGAGCTTTGGACCGATCTGAATAATGCTGGTAATTTGTAAACTTAACCCGGATCAACTCGATATAATCTGATTAGCTCTTGAAGCTTCCTAGTTTCCTAATCCTGCCACCTACCGCCTACAAGCTTCGTAGATTCGTAGAAGCTGAACCCGTCCTTTAGGGCTGTTTGCCCCTACACCCAAGCCTCGGAGTGGGTGTTTTGTGTATAAAAAACTTACCCTAAGTACCATCCTCAAATAGCGGGCGGTCATCATAGACGCATTGTCCGGTAGGAACAGCAATCTGCTGAAGTACGCGGCAGGAGCCAGGCCTATCATGAGATGTATCTTATCATTGTACTCGGGCCTTGTATTACACATGGCGAAGAACATGGTAGTGCCTAGAGAGTGCCCAAGAGCGGTAACTTTCTATACCGTGGACCTCATGAGCCAATTTTCTTCCGATGTCAATGAATATACTGCAACAATAGCTATTGACTTGGTACGATTAGTCATGTCAACCGTCACTTGTGCTCTGGTTCGAATAATTGGAAGGAGAAAACTAGCACTGTTTTCATGTTTTGGCACTTCCATTTCATTATTGGGTCTGGGTTTGGTACTCAAACTGCCTCGGGAGCAAGTGTCTTCGTTCATTCCAGTCATTCTGTTGGTATCCCATACAATATTCGTGTTCACTGGCCTTTATCAGTTACCTTGGATCATGATTGGAGAGGTAAGAATATATGGCAATTTCTCATCATTTTATTTTAACACCTTCTAATTACGGATACTGATGTTGTGCCATCCTTACGTAACAAAACTTCATAAACCTAAAAGATGAGAGTGAGGAAATATTGCTTAGTAATTATTTTGCATACACGACCATGATTATTAAGACTTACACTTACAACTAACGTGGACTCAAACTTTGTAGTTTGGACCTATAGATTTAATGGTAAAATTTTTGTTCAGTGTAGTGAATAAAACGATGTAAAACATGAATAATTTTTCAAGATGTTCTTTTTTCTTCTCCTTGCAGCTATTTCCGCAAGTCACACGAGAGGTGGGCAATGGGATCACAACGTTTGCCGCCTACATCATGCTGTTCAGTTGCGTCAAGATTGCGCCCCTAGTGTTTAACACCCTCGGCATTGCAGATGGATTCCGCCTATACGGGTGTATTGTAGCGTGTGGCTTCGCTTTCGTCTACTTTTTTCTGCCCGAAACGAAGAGCAAAACTTTGAAGGAAATCGAAGACAGTTTCAAGATGAACTCGATGCCGTCTAGACCGGTGGACAAGATTGTGGGGACGTTGTGACAAGATCGACTGGCTCTCGGCGTGAACGACCTATTGTCCGTCGTGTTAAAGCGCTCTAAAGGGGGAAAAAGTGGCTTTGGCACTGAATAGCCGAAGACAAAAAGAGTGAAAAGGCGTCAAATGAGTCTTCTGTCTTCCAACACACTAAAGAATTTTAGTTGTGTTGAGTGTGAATGATCATCACAAATGTACCTAGTCCCTCGATTACCTATAACTGTGCTAAAATCTGCTAAATTTTATGACTTAACTTGAAGTCGAACCATCACGATCCAAATACCAAATCCCACTCAACGGCGCCAACCTTCACGTTACACTGAGGTTTGTTTATATCAAACTTTCAAGACAGTAATGAAATAAATAATATGACAAAATATCACAGAATGAAAATAAATAAAAACACTGGTCAATTTACGGATCTCACTTATCGTTTATTTTGTACTTTGTGTCTAGTGTTGTCCATCAAGTCGATGGCTTTCTCGAACACCATTTTCTTCGCGTCTTTGCCCCAGATGAAGTCCATATGATTGAATGTTGACTTGGGGAGTAAATTGAGCGACACCAAATTACCCAGCTCTGATGCTAAGCCAAATCTGCTAAATTTTATGACTTAACTTGAAGTCGAACCATCACGATCCAAATACCAAATCCCACTCAACGGCGCTAACCTTTACGTTACACTGAGATTTGTTTATATCAAACTTATTAAGACAGTAATGAAATAAATAATATGACAAAATATCACAGAATGAAAATAAATAAAAACACTGGTCAATTTACTCATCTCACTTATCGTTTATTTTGTACTTTGTTTCTAGTGTTGTCCATCAAATCGATGGCTTTCTCGAACACCATTTTCTTCGCATCTTTGCCCCAGATGAAGTCCATATGATTGAATGTTGACTTGGGGAGTAAATTGAGCGACACCAAATTACCCAGCTCTGATGCTAAGCGGTCCACGTTCTGGAAAAAGGAAAGTGGACTCCGTTTTAGTATCAGGGACAGAAATTCTGGACAGTGTACAAGGCGTCTTTTTCAATTCAATTAAATCGTTTTTTTTTTATTAAATATAAATGAGAGAGAAGTAATATTTGCCAGCCTAGTTAGCTTGGAGGGGAGGGTAATAGAGTAGCTACTTTAATCGAATAGCGACCAGTGGCGGCAAGTGTATACAGATTGACGATACGAGTTGATGAGAATTAATAGCAGGTCAGAATGTAGTCGATCAGGGACGGGACGTCGAATTTGCCCATCTCGTCAAAACTGTGGGAGTTAAAGAGAATTAGAGAATATGTGTGGGAGAGGGAGAGAGAGAGTGTTGAGTGAGTGAGAGAGAGAGAGAGAGAGAAAGAAAGAGAGATAGAGGAAGAGAGAGAGAGGGGGGGAGAGAGAGATAGAGTAAGAGAGGGGGAGAGAGAGATAGAGTAAGAGAGGGGGAGAGAGATAGAGTAAGAGAGGGAGAGAGATAGAGAGAAAGAGGGGAGGGAAGAAAATGAAGAACTTCATTAGAAACTTGAGGAAAATCTTCTTCTCCTTTTTCTTCGCCTTTTCCCGTGTTCAGATGGGGTCGGCGTTTTTCATCCGAATCTTAATCAGCCCTGGGGTGATTGCTCTGGCTGACATCTGGTTTTGGCTACGAACATTTTACGAGTGGATGCCCTTCGCACTCAACCTTTGCTATTTCTTTAGTCAGAGAAGAAATTTGAGGAAAATAAGAGAAGTTGATTCAAAAACCCAAGTTGTTTAAAAGACCAAAAGTAGTTCATTGAGCGTGAATGATCACTAACCAGGGCATCTCTCTATAAATAAAATATGAAAAATATTATTATTAAAATAAATTATTAAAATAAATTAAAGGTCACCCAGATTTTCGCACAAGTCATACCTACCTACTCAACCAGTATGACCTTAACAATGTATACAAACTTTGTCCAAAGTTTGTTTTACATTCAAATTCAAAACATCCTCTTAAGGATAAAAAGAAAAGAAAATTGTGTTAAGCATACTTAAATGCTTGTAACTTGTAACACATTTTGTTTCCCACTAAATTTTACGAGTTGTATTCGAACCATCAGCCTCCAGATTCGAAGTCCAGCGAGCTATTAACGACAACAATGAGGTCGGTTGATAATGTTTTGGTAATAATGAAATAAAGCCCAGAAATGGCCGGTAAACTTTTCATTTCGACTTTCAGAGAAAAAAAAAAAAAAAAAAAAAAAAAAAAAAAATTTTATAAACTTCAATCGTGTGTATTTCACCAATGACTTAATGACAGATTTCACTAATGGGAGAATTTTGAATCACCCAAAAAGGATTTTTCAATCATCCAAAAAGGAGTTTTAAATGATCCAAAAAGGAGTTTTTAGTGATCCAAAAAGGAGGAATCCTGTTTGGATCATTAAAACCTCCTTCTTTATCATTAAAAATTCTCCCATTAGTGAAATCTCTCATTAAGTCATTGGGTGAAATCCACCATGAGAGTAACTTACCCTTTCCACTTGGCTCATGTCACCCGGATGACTAATACCAAAGAATGCCGCAATGAAAAAATGGCACAGTGGTAGAGTGACGGAGTTTGGTCCGCAGATGGTTTTAGCAGTACCGACTGTGACCCGACTTCTTGGTAGCAACTCATGAGTATTCAATGCATCATTTGATACCTAGAAAATTGGAATAATCTGTTGTAATCTTCGCTGATTCAATTAACTTTTCTGTATTCATAAGAAATTATCTTATACATACCAACTTTTGTTCGAAAAGCTTTCTTAGAAGTCACTATTGACTTGGGAAAACACCTTTGTATTACCTAGGTATCTGTTGTTAATTTAAAATTTATTCTTAGCGGTGGAGTAAATTCCAGTTGAGATTATGTTATGTAGCTAATGGCTTTTCCCGTGAGTAATACTCACTGAGTACACAATAATGTACGTTCAAGCCAGAATTTAGCGTCAGTTTCGGTCAATGTCTTGTGCTTGTGAGAATAGCAATTGCCTCTGGTGTCTGCCAGCCATACGTCATAACCTCTATCCGCTAACATGAATGCTGTAAGCAGAGTGTACCAGAAATGCCGTCAGGTCAGGAAAGCCCAAGATGTAAGGCATTTATTAAGATTTTTTTTTTTTTTTTTTTTTTTTTAGAGGACTATAATTTTTTAAAACTGTCCCGGCTTTCGGATAAGGATGTAGTCGATCAAGGCTGGCAGGTCGAAAAAGCCATTTTCGTCGAAACTATAATGAAAAGAGGAAGGAAAAATCAAAAGGTACTCAACAGGAGATATGGTTTTAAAGGTAGGGTTTGAAAAAAGAAAAAAAAAATCGCAGAGATCAGTGAAAACCCCAGAAAAGTTATTGCAATTGCGCAACGGTTGGCGAAACCCTGAGGGGATATCATGGTTCGAGAAGCAAATTTCAAGCATACTATGAGTCCTTTTATCACAAGATTTGCATACCTGAAGTCCCAAAATTTGGCGTCAGTTTCCTCGAATATTGTGTGCTTGTGAGAATAATAATTGCCTCTGGTATCTGCTAGCCATACGTCATAACCTCTATCCGCTAACATGAATGCTGTAAGCATATAGCATAACAAGAATGCTGTCAGGACTCAGGCCACAAAATGCCTACAAGGTGGTTAGTATCAAATTACACATACAACGAAATGTCTAATAACTTGGTCTTCCAGCCTATTCCTTCATCAGATCGTTGCGTCTATACACGATTACACGGTATATCAGCAAAATTTCAGATCCAAACTGATCTTTCGATAGATGGTTCCGTTTGTACATGATATTTGTTTCAATTTCAGTCGATTGGATCTGAAATGTGCTCAAATATGGTGTACAAAGAAACCATCCATCGAAAAATGTTTGGAAGAACAAGTTGAGAGACATGTTGTAACGCCTGTACCGGGGTTTACGTATGTTGTAACGTATTTGGCGTGAGTTTTACGGCGTTAGTTTCAAGAGAGGAAGAAGAAGGAGGCAAATGAAGAAGAGGGACAGAGTAGCGTCTGTGAGACATGTCTTACCCAAGAAGAGGGAAGGACATGACAGGAGAAAGCCGTCCCTTCAGAGAATGAACCGTGTCCTGTTTAGGATAAAGTTCGCCCCGAGGGCGACCTAGCACTTTATCGATCGACGAGGTCTACTATACATATGTGGACAAAGCTTTAGATATGCACTTACCCAAGTCGTGTTTGGGACCGCGCAACACCCAAAAATCCGTTGCTAGCAGAAGTCCATGAGTAATCAGAACTGCTGGTCCGTCCTGATTTGGAATTCGAAACATATTGAGCAGAAATCCGTCACCTGATTCTATAATGTGTTTCTCTACAGGGTAGCCGAAACTTTTGACGACCTCTGCCTGGAATCAGAAGGGAAATTAAACGAGGTTCAAACACAACCGTCACCCAAAGTTGTGACTTTGCCCAGAAATGAATAGCTGCAAGAAAAAACAGCGCTGCTGTGAAAGAGATATTTGACTCAAAGGATAAGTAATGTCATACAAGAGAGACAATGTGTCGTGGGCACTGTTGTTGATATGTAAATGGGCGAAGTGTTTCATTTGTGAATGTACTTTATTTATTTGTATTTTACGGCAAAGCAAAGAAAGATTGTATTTTACTATTATAGGTATTACTGAACTATTCGTCTACCTACTTAGTAGAGAGAAGAAGGACAAGATGGGAGAGAAAGCCATCCGTTCCGAGAACGAACATTCTCCGTTCAGTATAAAATTCGCCGCAGGCGGGAATGAACATGCGGCCTAGCGCTTACAAGGCAGACGCGCTACCAACCAAGCTAACTAGGCTGGCTGTCCAAGTGAATAATTATATGTGTACTTACCCAAGTCTTCTTTTGGGCCGCGCAAAACCCAAGTATCTGACGCCAGTAGAATTCCATGAGTAATCAGAACTGCTGGTCCGTCCTGATTTGGAATTCGAAACATATTGAGCAGAAATCCGTCACCTGATTCTATAATGTGTCGTAAACTCAAGAAAGCAGAAATATGTGACTGCATGTGTCGGAGTTTGTTTGAATATCTCAACCCATCAGGGCCGTACTTATGAGAGGCCTAAATACGGCTGTGACCTAGACTCCCCCGGTATATGACTGTTTGGACTCTTACCGTTTGTCAATATTTTCTACGCTTGAAGTAAAAAGTGGGGAGTCCATGCAGAGTAGTTTGTGGAAACCATTAGTTTAATTTTCAGGGGGAAAAACGAGCTGGTATAAAGCCCGATAGTAAACCTACACAAAACTTTACTTACGGCTTAATCCGAGTTGTAGCAGGTGATCGAACGTTTTGATAGAGGTACCTGACGGTATTGTACTGGTGAAGTTGGGGACATAACGCTGTGAATCAGACGAAACATCAAACATCAGGACTATTGGATTATCTGCTTGGGTCCAGAATCAGAGTTTAAACTCTGTTTAAGTTTAATTCTCGAATTAAGCAATCTTATCGGTTGATTTCAAAAAATTCAGCTAACCAGATTGCTTTTGACTGTATTGTGTTTGCACAAAGCTTATGGTACCTGAGAGCAATGTGATTTTTCCATTTCTTTAGCCTAAACCTAAATCACATTAATCCAAGAGTTTACTCACTTAGTGGACCCGGGCATAAATGATATAAACAATACTACTTCACTCTTGTTGGACCTTCAGAAAGTTATCGAGTCTTCCATTGAAGTATTTAAAAATATTAAGATTCATGTAAATTCATACACGGAGTCGGTCAAGTGTGTAATAGACAATATAAGTGGTACTTATTATAAGTAATAATGCTTGTTCGATAGACGTTTAACGTCACGGTATAATTTCTAAGGTCTTCAGTGACGGGGGATTTGCCCTCACATTAACCTCACCCAAGTCACCCAACCTGAGTGGGACCGGGAAAAGCTAGCAGCATGCGATTGTCCAGAATGTCACCCGTCTGAATACTACTTTTTTAGCGACTTTCTATAAACTTCCATCGTATATTTCACCAATGACTTAATGACAGATTTCACTAATGGGAGAATTTTGAATCACCCAAAAAGGATTTTTCAATCATCCAAAAAGGAGTTTTAAATGATCCAAAAAGGAGTTTTTTTATTTGTATTTTAGTGATTCAAAAAGGAGGAGTTTAAAAAAAAAAATCCTGTTTGGATCATTAAAACCTCCTTCTTTATCATTAAAAATTCTCCCATTAGTGAAATCTCTCATTAAGTCATTGGGTGAAATCCTACTTAGTACCTATAATTGCCTACTACCTACCAATCTGAACTATGACAAACGTAGACAGAGAAGAGACACAATTAGGACTAATGTTTCACAGACTCTTTACTTTACTTTGTCTAATTCGAGACAGCGTATTGACTCACTTTGTCTCGTTTGAGACAAAAGAAGATCAACCGCACAACAAGTGTCTTAATCGCAAGATTAGTGAGGCATTACGTCTGAGGAAAAAAAATCTAGTGAGATTAAATTCTACGAAATAAAATGATAACTCCGGTGTAACAGTTCCCTTAAAACTTAAAAGTCAGAAATCTAGGGATGAATTTCATCGATATTTTTCAAGCCCCTACAAGGCCCGTTAAGTTCAATTTGATTTGTATAGGTTTTACAGGGTTGTTAAGGTAAGAAGCTGTTAGGGACTAAAAAAGGTTGGTGAAACCTATCCTAAAACTTACCGTGGTCCTGTTTGACACTCGTTCTGTGCTGGAGAATATTGTAGCCGCCTGGAAATGACCTGCCATGACTACCAACATACAGCATAGCGTGATATGACACCGGGATATGATGGGAAGGCGTGAAAGCTCCATGATTTACGTGAGATGTTGAAAAGTGGATTTAATATTAGGAACCGTTTTTTGAACGCGATGTTAAAACGTGCGGGGTTTTATAAGAGGGGTGAATAAATTTTCAGGTTTCTTTTTGAGTAAATAATATAATTGAAAAAAAAAAAAAAAATGATCTGATAAATCTACAAATAACTTATTTTTAATCAAAAATGCTTTCGTTTAACCCAATAATTTCGTTCAAATCGCACTTTTCACTCGCTGTCTTACGGTGGAAGTTGGTTCAGTCAAAGGGCTACAAAAATCAAAAGATGATGTTATTATCTGGGCTCAATAAGTAATTTTTCATTTGCCCTTGTAAGGTTAATTATTATTATTTATTTTATCGGATTATCATCGCATCGCAACAAATAAAATTATTGTCATTAAATTAAGCTGCACACAACAGTTTGATACAAAATGCAGAATAATAAACATCGATGTCCATCGTAAATGACTTGGTACTTTGACGAAAAAAAAAAAATCAAATATTGCCTTGATAACTTGACTTGGGAAAAAAAAAAAAAAAATCTTGCAAAATCGCCAATTTTTTCCTCGATGTATTTTACGGCAAGTTCTCTTCTTTGAAGACGAAAAATATGGAATATACGGTCTGGTATAACGCAACCGACTGAATGCAATAAACTGGTAGGATTATTCTTGAGGTCGTGCGACCTTCACTTACTAACGCATTGAGGTCACCGAGTGAATCTTGCAACCTCACAGCCATAATAAACTTGTGAGGGGGTTGATTGACCTCTGTGGATTTTTTTCTTTCACCCAAAAACATTTCGCATGCCTACAAAAATCGCTAGTTTTTTTTTTTAAGAAAAAGAAACCTTGGAAAAATTTCTCTTAAAAAAAACTCTGTCAGGTTAAGTTAGGTTTCAAGGGTAGCGCGTCTGCCTTAAAAGAGCTAGCTCGCTGGTTCGATTCCCGAACGAGAACTTCATCCTATAGTTCCTATACAGATAAGTTTCGTTCGCCGAACGGCTGGCTTTCTCCTATCCTGTCCGTCCTTCTCTTTCCGCTTTCGGGAGAATCTATCAAAGTTCTTAAAAAAAGTTAATTTTTTAACAACAAAATACATGTGCCCAAGTCAGGGCCGTGCTCCAAATTTTCAGAGTCTTGCCTTCAGTACAGGAGGTGGCCGGCCCTCGACCCCAATTTTTCGGAGTCTGACATACAGTAGAGGAGAAAACTGAAGCTCGAGGGGGGACCCGGACCCCTCCCTAAATACGGCCCTGACCCAAGTTGTTGTAAATCATATGTCATCTCCTACCTGAGGAAATAAAAACGCAATGTCAAATATCTGCAGAGCTCATCTTCTGTACTGTATTGTACTACCGGTTTCTAAAAGACGGACTATTTTATTGTAGGCCATTACCCTGGCGTCCTTCCCCCATATGAAATCCAGATGGTTGAAGTTAGGCACGGTCACTTTATCAACGGACACGAGGTTGGGTAGCTCTGAGGCCATCCGGTCCACATTCTGGAACAGGGAAAACATGGGGGTTAATATTAATATACTGACTAAAAAAAAAAAAAAAAAAAAAAAAAAAAAAAAAGGGGGAAACAACACACCACTTTCTAAAAAAAAAAAAAAAAACAAAAATCAAAAACAGTGGACTTCGAAAATTTTTGACCATTCCGAACTTCAATACTGTTGACCTAAAAATTTAAGAAAAAAAAAAAAAAAAAAAAAAAAAAAAAAACAGGGGACTTTAAAACGGATATTTCCACCCATTTCCCGATTTTGAAAATGTGGACGGATTGCAATACTTTTCATTACAGCTTCTTGTTCTGTACAGCTTCGCTATAGTTAGGTACTGTATCTAATAGAAAGTAAAAAGTAATAAATGACACTCTAAACATGGGATAAGACAAAAATATTGAACGACTTGAAAGAAAAAGATGTTCTAAACATAGGAAATTAATATAAAAATATTCAATGTTTTGTCTGGCTGTGGGACTTTAAATAGGGAGCACACCAGCCTGACATTTCCCTTGCTAAAGAAATAGCAAAGCTTGAGTGCGGAGGGCATCCACTCGTAAAACATTTGTAACCAAAATTAAATGTCAGATGTCAGCCCAAAGACAATCATTCCAGGGCTGATTGAGAGAAGGACAAAAAAGTCGAGATCATCATTACATTTCGAGTAAAATGGGGAAAAAATGAGGACATTCGTGTATTAAGTAAAACAGATAGAAAGTTTAAAAAATAGAGAAAAGGGTAATAAAACCCTGTGTAAATTACCTTGGGTGCTATCAGCATATCACTGACAGAATAGAATAATGCTACAGGGACGGTAACCTTGGCCAAATCATATTGAGGTACATTTCGACTTCCGTAGCGCTCTAGGTTTCCTTTGGGCCCTAAGTCATAATGCTGAAATTTACCTGAAAAAATAAAATAAATAATAATAAATGAAATAATAAAAATAAAATAAAACATAAATATGCAGAAAAACAAGATGATCCATCAATGCCTCAAAAGTACAAGTGCGACAAATCAAATCACAGTATTTTTTCCTCAAAAATCTTATGGTTTCATTGTTACATATTTCAATTTGGTCCAATATATTAATACAGAATTAAATTTATTCTTCCTTCTTATTTTGTTCTATTATGAAATGAATTCCAAGTGTGTTGGTAAATTTTACTTACGTGCCAGTGCTAGTTGCATTAAATGATCGAACGTTCTGAACGATGTACCTGCAGGTATTACACTGGTGAAGTTGGCAACATAGCGCTGTGAATCAAAATGGATACGGGGATGTTAGAGAGTTAGAAACAGTTTTGCCACTGCCCCTTTGAGTAAAACACCGCTTACTTCAAAGCACATTATTTTGTACCCAATCCATGCCTATCCGAGAACAGGAAAGTACGGTTAGAAAATGTCTGTCCCAACCGGGATTCGAATCCAGCACCTTCAGGTTGATTCTTACGCCCGATCTTACTTACCACAGACAGTTTTCAGTTAATCTAGAGTTTAAGAAATACTGGGCTGTATAAATCAAATGGGTGACGTCAAAGAAAACCCTTGACACTGTGTTAACTCTCAGTGGTAAGATCGGTCATTGGTGTTTTTAAATACTCGGCGATAGAGGTAGACTAGGAAAAGGATTACCACATCAGATCACTTTAGGATTGAGTACAATATTCAAAACTAAGCTGGATATTAGGTACTTTTGGACCCCGGTAACCTCTAGGATTAAGACCCGGTTGAGATTCGAACCCAGGCCCCAGAGAATTCAACTTACCTTTTCAACCTGACTCATGTATCCCGGAGGACTAACTCCGAAGAAGGCCGAAATTATGAAATGGCACAGTGGTAGAGTGATCGCATTTGGTCCACAGAAGGTTTGGATCTAAAATGTGCTCAAATATGGTGTACAAAGCAAGCATCCATCGAAAAATCAGTTTGGAAGATCAAGTTGAGAGACATGTTGTAACGCCTGTACCGGGCTTTGCGTATGTTGTAACGTATTTGGCGTGAGTTTTACGGCGTTAGTTTCAAGAGAGGAAGTAGAAGGAGGCAAATGAAGAAGAGGGGCAGAGTAGCGTCTGTGAGACATATCTTACCCAAGAAGAGGGAAGGACATGATAGGAGAAAGCCGTCCCTTCAGAGAATGAACCGTGTCCTGGTTAGGATAAAGTTCGCCCCGGGGGCGACCTAGCACTTTATCCATCGACGAGGTCTACTATACATATGTGGACAAAGCTTTAGATATGCACTTACCCAAGTCGTGTTTGGGACCGCGTAACACCCAAAAGTCCGTTGCTAGCAGAAGTCCATGAGTAATGAGAACTGCTGGTCCGTACTGATTTGGAATTCGAAACATATTGAGCAGAAATCCGTCACCTGATTCTATAATGTGCTTCTCTACAGGGTAGCCGAAACTTTGGATGAGCTCTGCCTGAAATCAGAGCCAACGGGAAAAGTAAAGTCAGGAGGAAAGTTACAGGTTTAAATAGCTGACAACATGCCTCACAAAAGAGTAGAAGGAGGAGGAAAAAGAGAAGAGGGAAAACGAGAAGGAGAAGAAGGAAGAGGGAAAAGAAGGGACGAGAAAAAGAAGAAAAAGGAAGAGGAAGAAGAGGAGAAGGAAAAGAAAGGAGGAGGAAGAGGAAGAGGGAAAAGAAGGGACGAGAAAAAGAAGAAAAAGGAAGAGGAAGAAGAGGAGAAGGAAAAGAAAGGAGGAGGAAGAGGAGTTGAGGAGAAGGAGGTGGAAGAATTAGAAAGCAAAAAAGGAACAGAAGGAAAAAGAGGAAGAAAAGAAAGGGCGTCAATCACAGACATGGGTTACTCTATCCCAATTTCCGGTCATAACCTTACCGTGGTTCTGTTCCCAAAAGTGGAGAATGTTGTGGCCCCCTGGAAATGTCCTGCCATGACCAACAACCATAGCGTGACGTAACTCCACAATATGGTTCCTGACGTCATCTCCACTTGACAAAAACTCAATAAAGCGGTCCAATTTTTTCGTCCCGAATGTGTTGCTAAAGATGATTGTGTTAGAGGACGGTGTTCTAATTTTTAATAATTAACAATACTGATTACTGAGAGTACTAAATAATTATTTTTGGCAAAACGGAAAAGGTGAATTTGAAACCGACTAATTTTTAATTAACTTAGTAAATCTCAATGCCTACCAATCTTGTAAAAGCATCAAATCTAGAGTTTGATTGAGTAACACTTATCCTTAACTGTAACATATGGTTATCAAGGCAAACAAGACCTCTAACTTCAGTCGTAATCACTGGACCCCTTCTCATTGCTTAAGATCGGAAATTTTGGTGTTCAATCTAGATACCACGTGAAGTGAGAGGCTTGAAATCAGTAATCTGGTTATTGAACGAAGCAGGTTTCCGACATCTTGTTGAACTGATTTATTTTGATCCAAAGATGTAACTTTGGGAGGAGAAGGAGGTGGATTACTTCAAGCCACGTTCTTTTACATCTCGGGAAGTTACTTTACAACTAACTGTAATTAAACTCACATGAAGGGGTAAACGCTTCGATGTGCGAAACACCTCGCTAGGTGACATGAAAATGTACCTGATTCACTCGACTCCGCCCATGCCTATTCAAGAACGGAAAAGTCTGGTTAAAAAATTTCCATCCTGGTCGGGATTCGAACCCAGCACCTCCGGGTTAAGAGTGAGTGCTCTGACCACTCGGCCACAGACGTGGACAATTCAGTTTTTTTATGCTATTATTTATTTATCATTAAAGTGCGTCAATAACAGTATATGGTATTCAGTAGCTGTATGTGTGTGGTATTGATACGCGCCATTGAGAATGAGTAGGGTCATTCGTATGCTACGGTAGTTACTAATATTCAATGTTTTGTCTGGCTGTGGGACTTTAAATAGGGAGCACACCAGCCTGACATTTCCCTTGCTAAAGAAATAGCAAAGCTTGAGTGCGGAGGGCATCCACTCGTAAAACATTTGTAACCAAAATTAAATGTCAGATGTCAGCCCAAAGACAATCATTCCAGGGCTGATTGAGAGAAGGACAAAAAAGTCGAGATCATCATTACATTTCGAGTAAAATGGGGAAAAAATGAGGACATTCGTGTATTAAGTAAAACAGATAGAAAGTTTAAAAAATAGAGAAAAGGGTAATAAAACGCTGTGTAAATTACCTTGGGTGCTATCAGCATATCACTGACAGAATAGAATAATGCTACAGGGACGGTAACCTTGGCCAAATCATATTGAGGTACATTTCGACTTCCGTAGCGCTCTAGGTTTCCTTTGGGCCCGAAGTCATAATGCTGAAATTTACCTGAAAAAATAAAATAAATAATAATAAATGAAATAATAAAAATAAAATAAAACATAAATATGCAGAAAAACAAGATGATCCAGCAATGCCTCAAAAGTACAAGTGCGACAAATCAAATCACAGTATTTTTTCCTCAAAAATCTTATGGTTTCATTATTATTTCAATTTGGTCCAATATATTAATACAGAATTTATTCTTCCTTCTTACTTTGTTCTATTATGAAATGAATTCCAAGTGTGTTGGTAAGTTTTACTTACGTGCCAGTGCTAGTTGCATTAAATGATCGAACGTTCTGAACGATGTACCTGCAGGTATTACACTGGTGAAGTTGGCAACATAGCGCTGTGAATCAAAATGGATACGGGGATGTTAGAAACAGTTTTGCCACTGCCCTTTTGAGTAAAACACCGCTTATTTCAAAGCACATTTTTTTTTTTCTTTTGTACCCAATCCATGCCTATCCGAGAACAGGAAAGTACGGTTAGAAAATGTCTGTCCCAGCCGGGATTCGAAGCCAGCACCTTCAGGTTGATTCTTACGCCCGATCTTACCACAGACAGTTTTCAGTTAATCTAGAGTTTGTTGTTGTTTGCAAATGTCGGGTTATTTGACTACTAGGTCATTTTACCTCTGGCTTCCCAATATTTACCTACAAATGTCATTGCTGGCTTCCAAGGCAGGACAGGAGTTCAGGTGAACTGAGTTCATAGGACTGTTTAAGGAACATAAGGAACAAATAGGAGAGGTTTTTAGACCAAAGCGGTGGAGATGTTCAGCCAAACAGTCATGCCCAGTGAGCAGTCGAAAATGAGCAACAGCGACCTTTCTCTAGAGTTTAAGAAATACTGGGCTGTATAAATCAAATGAGTGACGTCAAAGAAAATCCTTGACACAGTGTTAACTCTCAGTGGTAAGATCGGCCATTGGTGTTTTTAAATACTCGGCAATAGAGGTAGATGTTAATTTAGAAATTTCTAGAAACAGGGAGCGAACATTTTCGTGTAAGTCTCAAGATTATATTTTAAAGACTCCTTCTCTCAACTGGCCGTCTTCGACATGTACTCTCACAGTAGACTAGGAAAAGGATTACCACATCAGATTACTTTAGGATTGACTCAATCAAGTATGTTATATTTATTTTGAGAATCAACCACAGAAAAACATAGTAATTGAGTACAATATTCAAAACTAAGCTGGATATTAGGTACTTTTGGACCCGGGTAACCTATAGGATTAAGACCCCGTTTGAGATTCGAACCCAGGCCCCAGAGAATTCAACTTACCTTTTCAACCTGACTCATGTCTCCCGGAGGACTAACTCCGAAGAAGGCCGAAATTATGAAATGGCACAGTGGTAGAGTGATGGCATTTGGTCCACAGAAGGTCTTGGTTGTAGTGACTGCGGCCCGATTTCTCGGTAGCACCTCATATGTTCTCAAAACATCAGAGGATTTCTGTAAAATGAAATTTCAAATTTGTTTAATGTAGGTCTGTATAACCTCAAAACTAATAGTAAAACTGTCCATCTGATGAGAGGCATACTACGGGATGGGCATGATACGACACAGAACACAAATAGAAACGGCAATGAAACAGTTTTTTCAAGCCTTGTTTGAATATGAACTTGAACCATCTTAAAATGAGCCTCACGTAAAAGCAGAATATAAATTAGTATTTCTTTGACTTTTCCCCTAATAAACAAGAAAAAAATACCAATTCCATGGGCCCTGGCGAGGAATGCAGAATTTTATACTCCTGAACTATCTGAACAAATCTATCCAAGTTTCTTACCTTTAGCACATTCCTTACATAGCGGGCAGTCCTCATAGATGCATTATCAGGTAAAAAGAGCAACTTGTCAAAGTACGCAGCAGGAGCAAGGCCTATCATGAGATGTATCTTATCATTGTACTCGGGCCTTGTATTACACATGGCGAAGAACATGGTAGTGCCTAGAGAGTGCCCAATGTAGAATATACGGGACTGTCCCGGCTTCCGAATCAGAATGTAGTCGATTAGGGCTGGTAGGTCGAAAAAGCCATTTTCGTCGAAACTGTAATGAAAAGAGAAAGGAAAAATCAATAGGTACTCAACAGGAGATATGGTTTTAAAGGTAGGGTTTGAAAAAAGAAAAAAAATCGCAGAGATCAGTGAAAACCCCATAAAAGTTATTGCAATTGTGCAACGGTTGGCGAAACCCTGAGGGGATATCATGGTTCAAGAAGCAAATTTCAAGCAAATTATGAGTCCTTTTATCACAAGATTTGCATACCTGAAGTCCCAAAATTTGGCGTCAGTTTCCTCGAATATTGTGTGCTTGTGAGAATAATAATTGCCTCTGGTATCTGCCAGCCATACGTCATAACCTCTATCCGCCAACATGAATGCTGTAAGCAGATTAGAATAAGAATTTTGTCAGAACTCAGTTCACAAATGCCTACAAGGTGGTTAAGTATCAAATTAACACATACAACGAAATATCTAATAACTTGGTCTTCCAGCCTATTCTTTCATCAGATCGTTGCGTCTATACACGATTACACCGTATTTCAGCAACATTTCAGATCCAAACTGATCTTTCGATAGATGGTTCCGTTTGTACATGATATTTGTTTCAATTTCAGTCGTTTGGAGGTGGTTAGTATCAAATTACACATACAACGAAATGTCTAATAACTTGGTCTTCCAGCCTATTCTTTCATCAGATCGTTGCGTCTATACACGATTACACGGTATTTCAGCAACATTTCAGATCCAAACTGATCTTTCGATAGATGGTTCCGTTTGTACATGATATTTGTTTCAATTTCAGTCGATTGGATCTGAAATGTGCTCAAATATGGTGTACAAAGCAACCATCCATCGAAAAATCAGTTTGGAAGACCAAGTTGAGAGACATGTTGTAACGCCTGTACCGGGTTTTGCGTATGTTGTAACATATTTGGCGTGAGTTTTCCGGCGTCAGTTTCAAGAGAGGAAGAAGAAGGAGGCAAATGAAGAGGAGGGGCAGAGTAGCGTCTGTGAGACATATCTTACCCAAGAAGAGGGAAGGACATGATAGGAGAAAGCCGTCCCTTCAGAGAATGAACCGTGTCCTGGTTAGGATAAAGTTCGCCCCGGGGGCGACCTAGCACTTTATCCATCGACGAGGTCTACTATACATATGTGGACAAAGCTTTAGATATGCACTTACCCAAGTCGTGTTTGGGACCGCGTAACACCCAAAAGTCCGTTGCTAGCAGAAGTCCATGAGTAATGAGAACTGCTGGTCCGTACTGATTTGGAATTCGAAACATATTGAGCAGAAATCCGTCACCTGATTCTATAATGTGCTTCTCTACAGGGTAGCCGAAACTTTGGATGAGCTCTGCCTGAAATCAGAGCCAACGGGAAAAGTAAAGTCAGGAGGAAAGTTACAGGTTTAAATAGCTGACAACATGCCTCACAAAAGAGTAGAAGGAGGAGGAAAAAGAGAAGAGGGAAAACGAGAAGGAGAAGAAGGAAGAGGGAAAAGAAGGGACGAGAAAAAGAAGAAAAAGGAAGAGGAAGAAGAGGAGAAGGAAAAGAAAGGAGGAGGAAGAGGAGTTGAGGAGAAGGAGGTGGAAGAATTAGAAAGCAAAAAAGGAACAGAAGGAAAAAGAGGAAGAAAAGAAAGGGCGTCAATCACAGACATGGGTTACTCTATCCCAATTTCCGGTCATAACCTTACCGTGGTTCTGTTCCCAAAAGTGGAGAATGTTGTGGCCCCCTGGAAATGTCCTGCCATGACCAACAACCATAGCGTGATATAACTCCGCAATATGATACCTGACTTCATCATAAACTTCACTAAAACTCGAAAAATCTATCCAATTTTTTTTTCCCCGAACGTGTTGCGAAAGATGATTGTGTTAGAGGACGGTGTTCTAATTTTTTGACCGCTTTTGGTTTTTCAATAGGATAAGGAAAGTCGTGTGATGTTCACACCGGATTTTTAATAATTAACAATACTGATTACTGAGAGTACTAAATAATTATTTTTGGCAAACGGAAAAGGTGAATTTGAAACCGACTAATCTTTAATTATCTTGATAAATCTCAATGAACCAATCTTGTAAAAGTATCAAATCTAGAGATTGATTGAGTAACACTTATCCTTAACTTTAGCATATGGTTATCAAGGCAAACGAGACCTCTGTCTTCAGTCGTAATCACTGGACCCCTCCTCATTGCTTAAGATCGGAAATTTTGGTGTTTAATCTAGATACCACGTGAAGTGAGAGGCTTGAAGTCAGTAATCTGGTTATTGAACGAAGCAGGTTTCTGACATCTTGTTGAACTGATTTATTTTGATCCAAAGATGTAACTTTGGGAGGGGGGGGGAGGAGGAGGTGGATTACTTCAAGCCACGTTCTTTTACGTCTCGGGAAGTCACTTTACAACTAACTGTAATTAAACTCACATAAAGGGGTAAACGCTTCGATGTGCGAAACACTTCGTCAGAAGACATGAAAATGTACCTGATTCACTCGACTCCGTCCATGCCTATTCAAGAACGGAAAAGTCTGGTTAGAAAATTTCCATCCTGGCCGGGATTCAAACCCAACACCTCCAGGTTAAGAGTGAGTGCTCTTGACCACTCGGCCACAGACGTGGACAATTCAGTTTTTAATGCTATTATTTATTTATCATTAAAGTGCGTCAATAACAGTATATGGTATTCAGTAGCAATGAAGTGTTAGTACACCGGCAGCATCAGCTGTTTCCAAATATTCTCCGAAATTTTCAGTAGGTACTTGGATACATCTCATCCGTATTCAAAGCTACGCAGAGTCAAAACTTTTTTGGCTTGAGTATCAGTTGGATCCCTAATTTTCGAGTCGGTTTTTTACTTTCCTTATCCTGTAGGAAGGAAAGTAATGGATTTGACAAATTTTTCGTTGTTTTTAGTGCAAGATTGAGTACCACTAGATCAGAAATCTTCTGTCTATAATCCTCTATTTTCTTAAACCATATAATACTCAAGCATCACAGATCTCAAGATTGACAGGGGATTGGTGTCCCAGATTAATAGACTGGAAAGACGTACTTTCAGATATTTGATGGTACAACTACACGATAAAACCGTCAAGTACGATAAGATCTACCTTGAACTTTGGCTGATTCTTGACGCTATGTTATTTGGAGTTAGAAGCAGATTTGGGTTAATATTGAAGCGTGTCGCAACTTTTGCGGTTTTTACAGCATCACAATCATCTCATGTAGGTATTAAGTGATAAATTTACGGAGAAACTTACGATATTTACGAGTAAATCCTGAAATATTTACACAAAGCTTGCTTAAAGCCTGAACTTTAATCAGAACTGAAACGACCTTGGTGAAAGTTAAGGTCGGTCGTTTTTGAACGTTTTTAAAACGGCGGTTTTTATCGCATTAAGTTCGAGGACTATCCTAGAGTGTTGCAGTCAACACCAGAGATGGGTGACATAATCCAGAGATTTTTTTTTATTATTTTTTACTCCAGCAGTAGGAAAGTAGTCATAGAAGTAAACTAACTCGAGCCATTCTACATGGTTGGCTTGGGGGGTAGAGTTTCTCCTTTATAACCGCTAACGGGTTCGATTCCCGCCCGGGGCGAACTTGGTCCTAAACAGATAAGGTTCGTTCTTGGAACGGCTGGCTTTATCCTATCCTGTCCTCCTTTCGACTTCGATTTCAGGACGATATGACCTTTTAGCAGTTACAGTTCACTCTATGAAACCTCTAATTTCAGGCGCAAAACAGTTTTAATACCGTTTCTATTCTCCATTTCAGGACGATAAGACCTCAGGTATTACAGTTCCCTCTATCAAAACTCAAGAAAAAAAAAACTAACTTGATTCTGATTGGCTAGAATGTTGGTGACGTCATCGTGGCTGCTATCACATGATGCGGGTCCAACAGCCAAGTCCACTTTACAACTAACTAATTAAACTCACATGAAGGGGTAAACGCTTCGATGTTCGAAACACTTCGCCAGAAGACATGACAATGTACCTGATTTACTCGACTCCGTCCATACCTATTCAAGAACGGAAAAGTCTGGTTAAAAAATTTCCATTCTGGCCGGGATTCGAACCCAGCACCTCCGGGTTAAGAGTGAGTGCTCTTGACCACTCGGCCACAGACGTGGACAATTCAGTTTTTTATGTTATTATTTATTTATCATTAAAGTGCGTCAATAACAGTAGGTATATGGTATTCAGTAGCTGTATGTGTGTGGTATTGATACGCGCCATTGAGAATGAGTAGGGTCATTCGTATGCTACGGTAGTTACTTCCGATCTTATCAATAGATCGGGAAAGATTATACTAGTAAAGCTATTTATTGATAACAATTAAAAGTGATCAGAGTCGGAGCTCAGTCTACAATTTGGGGAGAAATGTTTTTTGCTTGATTTGACTTCATTTGAGCTCTTTGTTCGTCCGTTCATTTGTTTGTTTGGGTCGACACTTGTGATCCATTTTTGAGTTCGATGTACTCAATTGATTGTTTGGAAATCAATTTTTTCCAACTTTGATGATGAACGGTGATATTTTGATTTCGTTGTTCCTTTCTTAAAGCTGGAAAAAAATGGTTCTTGTTTTAATTCGTTTGACCGTTTCAATGTGTTTAAACTGTCGACTCTTAGGATATAAAAAGACGGTCTTGAATCAAACTGAAAGTAAGGTTCTGTTCTGAAAACCTCAGTAATAAAATGAAACAAAACATCTTGTTCATAATGATTTGAACCGTCAAGTCTTCAGGATGCAAAACATGGACAAAGTGTCAAATCAGGTCACGGATACAACCTCCGAGTATTTACTAGTTACCTAGATAGTAAAATCTGGATTCTTTCCCATATTCACCATAATAGACATTTTCAAAGTCTTCATACAATACGACAACGTTTTTCAGAGGAAAGAATCTTGAATCTTGATGCCAACAAGTGGGAATGAAGGTTTTTTTCGTCCGATAACGATGGTTGTGGATTCTTTCCCATATTCACCATAATAGAAATTCAAAGTTGTTTTCAATAGAACGAAGCTTTCAGAGGAAAGAAACTTGAATCTTGTTGCCAACAAGTAAGTCCGAAGGTTTTTTTCGCCCGATAAAAGATGGCATCTTGAACTGTTCTACCTTCCGACTTCCGGTATGCATCATTGACATGGATTATGGTCACTAGGGTTTGTGCATCATTGAGCAACTTGTCAGACATGGACTGTGGGATAAATTGAGGAAAAACATAATGGCCTGTACTATTCTTGGTTACCTTTAACTTTAGGACAGTGATTCTCAACCGAGGACTGCGGTACGATAGAGATTCCGCGGCACACTAGGATACCGCAGTTTTATCCCAAGGGTGCCAAAAATTTTCAAAGAAAAGTAGGCCGCTGACAACAAAGAAATATTTGCATGATTATTAAACAGTTTAATAACACTTACAACAACAAATTATAAAGATTATAGTATCAAAATACAAAACAATAAAGTTTGATCAAGGGTAAGGTTAATGCCTATGGCATTTTCTCTCTAAAAAAGGTTTAACACCAACATCTACATTTTAGTGTCTCCCACGGCTGTTTTAAAATGTCCCTTGGAAATCAAAGGTTAATGAAACCTCAGAAGTGACAGTAACTTTCTACTCCTTTACTAAAGGTAGGGGACTTTAGACTAGTTTGCCAGGGTGCCACCAAAAGGTTTGTTGCTGAAAAAGGTTACCACGAGACCAAAAAGGTTGGAAACCACTACTCTAATGTGACTGGGCGACCGTAGAACACAGGGCATCTCTAATAATGCATGCTAAAAACCTGATCGCTCAATGTCTAATGAATAGAATGGGTATTATAATAATACTAGTATGTAGTAATATACAAGGTGGCAAGGTGCAAGACATCGTTTTATTCATTACCAAGGTGTAACGAGCAATGTATTTAAAGTCCATGCAGGTAAAACATATTATGGAAACATGTTTTGAGATTTTTTAAACATAGATTACAATTAAACATAGGTATACACTACAACCATACAGCACCAGGGGTGGTCAAATCGAGTCTGTCAAAGTTAGAACATTAATTGAGTGGTCCGGTGCCAGACTTGTCTAACCCTCAGTTTCTTCAACTTGAGATAATGAGACCTAAAGTTGGGCCAATTTTTAAAACCCTGAAATGAAGTATTCCAGCAACATAGTATTTCATCTCATCAGACATTTGGAATTTTGGAAACATACATAGTTGTCGATGCTGGGAACAGATCTTTTTTAGTACTTCCTCCTAATGGAGGTAGCTCGAAATTTTCAAATTTGTGGGTTAGGCAAGTCTGGCACCGGACCACTCAATTGCATTTGAAAAACTTCTTTTACTTTTTTTTTTCAATGGCATTAAGTTTAATGTTTAAGAGCTGGAACCACACTTCCAGTTTAAATTTCGTTCAGGTTTAACTCTCGGATTAAGCAATCTAAAAAAAAAAAAAAAAAAAAAAAAAAAAAAAAAAAAAAAACACAACTCTCCTCGGGTAAAAAAATAAAAAAAAAAAAAAAAAAAAAAAAAAAAAAAAAAAAAAAACAATCAGACTTCGGTAAGGGGAGGTATCAACCAATCAGACCGAAAGGTAAAGTGAGTTTAAACTCTGTGGTCCTGGCCATATGTGTTTTTATATTGGACTGTGTTTATCTTAAGCGCTTAAATCCAAGTTGAGGCCTCGGAGATAATGAGTCTATGAAAAGTTTATCCAGTTTATTTTATTCTTCTTATTTATTATTATTTTAAACCAGAAAGCAAGGTACACCACGACTGAGATGGAATAATCAAATCAACAAAGATATCCCAAAAAGAAATCAAAATCCCAGTCTCATTGAAAACCAAAAAAAAATTAATGATAGAACTTGGTGGAGAGGTTTTGTGAATAGTCGACCTGTTCTACCAAACAGAACGACTTAGGATATGTATGTATGTTTATTCTTCTTCTTTTTAGGAGTGCAAGACCAGATTATAGCACAGGTCTCGAGTGATCTTGATCTTCGTGCTGTGTAGGTCAATAGTAACATTGTCACTGGAACTGGAGCAGTTAGGACAATATTTTGTGTTAAGCAAGGTTCCATCTAGTTTGTTTTTTTTTTTTCTTCCCTGTTGACCTTTTTAGTTTCCGAGTCCTTTTTGTTTTACCCTTTTCACTTTATTTATTTCATCTTTAACCTTTTTCCTAGAGTCCAGAGTGACATAATTCTATCGCAAAATCTTCCGTCAAATTCTTTACATCTACCTACTTTAGAACGGTTTATTCGACACAAAATCTATGTAATATAGATGTTTTGGTCAATATAGTTATTTAAACATATTAACAAATTTGGTTACAGCTAGTAATGTCAAAACAGTAGGTAATAACTACAAATTGGTAAAAAAAAAAAAAAATATCGTAATTTTATTAAGGTCATAGAAATGGCCATCAGGTACCTTCGTAGTTCGTACTTATTATGGTCATCAGGAAAATTACATAAAAATGATATGGATGAAATATGAAACAAATTTAAAGTTCAATGGAGCATCTTAGCAGTTTATCTTGTTAAGAAGATGAATGATTATGACAGTTACATATTGGAAGATATTTTGCGAGTGTGCCGAATACGGTCTATTGACGAAAGAGTGTAGGTAATTTAAACTGGTTTGGTTTCGTCAGTTCTTCTGTATGAGGTGCAATCGCATTCGGGACATTGAGGTGTTCGTGTTCGTGTTTTTTTTTTTTTTTTTTTTTTTTTTTTTTTTTTTCATCATATTGAGATTTTGATTTGGTTTCAGTTTTCGCCTCAACCTCAGCTGCCTCAACTTCAAGTTTTCCCTCAATTTCAGGTTGTCCTTCAGGTTCCGCCTTGGCCCCTTTGACTTTCCGATTTTGATTTGGTTTCAGCTTTCGCCTCAACCTCAGCTGCCTCAACTTCAAGTTTTCCCTCAATTTCAGGTTGTCCTTCAGGTTCCGCCTTGGCCCCTTTGACTTTCCTCTCGCTCTTCTGGTCGAAATAAGACGAGACTTTAGTTGATGTGACGGATCCAGTAACATCTTCCCATTCTTCCGATTCTCGAGATGCAGAAGAGGCAGATATCTCGCTGGTTCGGATGGAGATATCGCTCAGAGATTTTTCGTCTACGACCTTGACTTTGATTTGAGAGTTGGTCAGTCCTAAGTGAGCGGCCCGCTCTGTCACTTGCTTCTCTCGACCACATTCCCGACCGAGTAGCTGTGGAAGAGAAGAGAATGTAGTGAAGACAACCTGTAAAGTTGAATAGAATAGAGACTCTGTTTATACTGCCATTAAAAGGCTGAAAAACACCTCCAACCCCACAGTCTCCTTCAAACATTTGACAATTCTCTAGGGAGAAAAATGAAAATTAGTTAAAGGACCATTTAGGCTGCAACGGTCCAATACAAATGTTACTAATGTCATTCAGGCTACAGGGGTCAAAAAGTATTTATTTGTTTAATGCCAGCAAGGACCATTTAGTTGTGGTTTGTTCAAGGAAATCAAGGAAAAACCAGAAAATGTATCACCAGACCGAAGCTTTGTCTCACCATACCTACTGGAACAGGCGCCAATTGACCTTAAAACTCCAAGCCTTTGTACTTTATAGCTTTTTAATATCAACCTTTTTCCTTGGAAACCAACCTTTCTCCCTGTCTTTCTTACTAACCTTTTTCCCCTGGGGTCCATCATCAGGTTCCTCGACCGGGTCCTCTTCAGGTTGCTTCGTCTCGGTATCTCTACCTCCAGTCTCCTCCATAGGGTCTTCCTCAGTGGAATCTCCGTCATCTCCATCGCCCATGAAGTCATCCGAGATATCTTGGTCTTCATCTTCCATTGCCTCATCCAAATCCCTCTTCTTCTTTTTCTTCCCTCCAGCAGCGCCGCGAAGTTTTTTCAGATTCTCCTTGTGCTAGGGAAGAGGGAGAGGGGACGGATAAAAGGAATTTTAATTGAGCATTAAATGCTCGTCACAAAAATGTCCTTCCTCGCTTGATAAACTACGCTAAATTTTATGACTTTACGCTAAATTTTATGAATTGACTTGAGTACATCGGCAGTATCAGCTGTTTCCAAATATTCTCAGAAATCTTCAGTAGGTACTTGGATACATCTCCGTATTCAAAGCTACGCAGAGTCAAAACTTTTTTGGCTTGAGTATCAGTTGGATCCCTCATTTTCGAGTCCGTTTTTTACTTTCCTTATCCTGTAGGAAGGAAAGTAATGGATTTGACAAAATTTTCGTTGTTTTTAGTGCAAGGTTGAGTACCACTAGATCAGAAATCTTCTGTCTATAATCCTCTATTTTCTTAAACCAAATAGTACTCAAGCATCACAGATCTCAAGATTGACAGGGGAATGGTGTCCCAGATTAATAGACTGGAAAGACGTACTTTCAGATATTTGATGGTACAACTACACGATAAAACCGTCAAGTACGATAAGATCCTAATAGAAATTCAAAGTTGTCTTCAATAGAACAAAGTTTTCAGAGGAAAGAAACTTGAATCTTGTTGCCAACAAGTAGGTCCGAAGGTTTTTTCGCCCGCTAAAGATGGCATCTTGAACTGTTCTACCTTCCGACTTCCGGTATGCATCATTGACATGGATTATGGTCACTAGGGTTTGTGCATCATTGAGCAACTTGTCAAACATGGACTGTGGGATAAATTGAGGAAAAACATAATGGCCTGTACTATTCTTGGTTACCTTTAACTTTAGGACAGTGATTCTCAACCGAGGACTGCGGTACGATAGAGATTCCGCGGCACACTAGGATACCGCAGTTTTATCCCAAGGGTGCCAAAAATTTTCAAAGAAAAGTAGGCCGCTGACAACAAAGAAATATTTGCATGATTATTAAACAGTTTAATAACACTTACAACAACAAATTATAAAGATTATAGTATCAAAATACAAAACAATAAAGTTTGATCAAGGGTAAGGTTAATGCCTATGGCATTCTCTCTCTCTAAAAAAGGTTTACCACCAACATCTACATTTTAGTGTCTCCCGCGGCTGTTTTAAAATGTCCCTTGGAAATCAAGGGTTAATGAAGAAGTGAAAACCTCAGAAGTGACAGTAACTTTCTACTCCTCTACTAAAGGTAGGGGACTTTAGACTAGTTTGCCAGGGTGCCACCAAAAGGTTTGTTGCTGAAAAAGGTTACCACGAGACCAAAAAGGTTTCTCTCTAAAAAAGGTTTAACACCAACATCTACATTTTAGTGTCTCCCACGGCTGTTTTAAAATGTCCCTTGGAAATCAAAGGTTAATGAAACCTCAGAAGTGACAGTAACTTTCTACTCCTTTACTAAAGGTAGGGGACTTTAGACTAGTTTGCCAGGGTGCCACCAAAAGGTTTGTTGCTGAAAAAGGTTACCACGAGACCAAAAAGGTTGGAAACCACTACTCTA
The DNA here is from genome assembly GCF_000475195.1 of Diaphorina citri. NCBI lineage: Eukaryota > Metazoa > Arthropoda > Insecta > Hemiptera > Psyllidae > Diaphorina > Diaphorina citri. The sequence goes on along the minus strand of NW_007377518.1, from coordinate 318,811 downwards.
ATGTGACTGGGCGACCGTAGAACACAGGGCATCTCTAATAATGCATGCTAAAAACCTGATCGCTCAATGTCTAATGAATAGAATGGGTATTATATTAATAGTAATAGTAATATATAAGGTGGCAAGATGCAAGACATCGTTTTATTCATTACCAAGGTGTAACGAGCAATGTATTTAAGTCCATGCAGGTAGAACACATTATGGAAACATGTTTTGAGATTTTTTAAACATAGATTACATTTAAACATAGGTATACACTACAACCATACAGCACCAGGGGTGGTCAAATCGAGTCTGTCAAAGTTAGAACATTAATTGAGTGGTCCGGATAATACTAGTATGTAGTAATATACAAGGTGGCAAGGTGCAAGACATCGTTTTATTCATTACCAAGGTGTAACGAGCAATGTATTTAAAGTCCATGCAGGTAAAACATATTATGGAAACATGTTTTGAGATTTTTTAAACATAGATTACAATTAAACATAGGTATACACTACAACCATACAGCACCAGGGGTGGTCAAATCGAGTCTGTCAAAGTTAGAACATTAATTGAGTGGTCCGGTGCCAGACTTGTCTAACCCTCAGTTTCTTCAACTTGAGATAATGAGACCTAAAGTTGGGCCAATTTTTAAAACCCTGAAATGAAGTATTCCAGCAACATAGTATTTCATCTCATCAGACATTTGGAATTTTGGAAACATACATAGTTGTCGATGCTGGGAACAGATCTTTTTTAGTACTTCCTCCTAATGGAGGTAGCTCGAAATTTTCAAATTTGTGGGTTAGGCAAGTCTGGCACCGGACCACTCAATTGCATTTGAAAAACTTCTTTTACTTTTTTTTTTCAATGGCATTAAGTTTAATGTTTAAGAGCTGGAACCACACTTCCAGTTTAAATTTCGTTCAGGTTTAACTCTCGGATTAAGCAATCTAAAAAAAAAAAAAAAAAAAAAAAAAAAAAAAAAAAAAAAAAAAAAATTTTGGGTATGAATCCAAGGCCTTAGGAAGTGCATTACTTAAACTTACAACGCTGTACATAACTATCTAATTATTCAAGCAATGAACTCTCAAGAATATGTAAGATTAAATTATTCAATTTAAAAAGGTCAGGAAAAGAAATGGGACTTACAACCCTGTACGTGATTATTCAAGGTAAAAAGGTCAGGAAAAGAAAATTTAAAACAATCAATATTGACTCAAAGGATATTCCCACATGAGGATGCAATACTTACAATTTGAGTAGTATCACAGCAATAAGGCTCCATTCAGAGGCTTGGAACATGACATTGTGCGCAGTCAGATTGAAAGTGCGTACCAGAGTGCGCAGGTCAGAGCTCAGGGAGAGATGAGCTGCGCCCAGGAGACGAAGTATTTCGGGTAGACTGAAATGAGAGAAATATTTTGAGGGTATAATGATCGACATCGATGGAGGGTTATCGTAGATTCTTATCGAGGTACAAGATAAATAATAGTTTGTGGAAAAAATAAATAAATAAATATAATAAAAATGGTTTGACAGAGGGAACTGTAACTCCTAAGGTTTTATCGTCCCGAAATCGAAGAGAGAAGGATAACAGGATACGGGACAGACAGCCGTTCCAAGAACAAACCTTATCTGTTGAGGATAAGATTTGCTCCGGGTGGTAATATCGTAGAAAAGAATTGGGATGCACGTGGAAGAATGACCTAGTAGCCAAGTTCCCGACCTTTGAAATCAACAAAAACAACGTTCCGGGCGGGAAACGAACCCGCGACCTCATTTAGGTTTGACTCTTGTTCGTTGAATACTCACATCTTGTTTAACTTGTCCAGGAGAATTTTGCGTCTCAAAGCATTCTGAGCGTGCATATCCACAGCAGGTATTACTGGAGTCGGGATTTCATCACCTTCCTTCTCCTCTTGTGATTCTTCAGCAAATGTTACTTTTCTCTTATCACCTGTAGTTAAAATAAACAGGTGGTTCCATAGGTAAACTTTAGAAAGGCCTTCCAGAAAATACCTCCTTCCAAATGATTAACAGACTCAAAATCTAATAATGAGGTGGGTAATTTTCTCTCTGTTGATTATGATTGTGGGTTTCCAAGTATTTATGCAAGTATAAATGTCCGCAGGGGAAAAATTCAGCTTTTCTCTGGTTCAGTTGAATTAGGCCATTTTCTTGTATTTATATTTAATTTTATTATAAATCATTTTTATATAAAATCATAAAATTGGACATAAAGGAAACCGTGGTTGTTCTCACCTCTGTAGAATTCGTTCACTTTGATCATCATCTCTTCTGTTTGAGATTTGAGCTGCTCATAATCCGGCACAGGTTTCTGCGGTCGTGACTCCTGGCCTGTCAATTCGGAATCCTCCTGTTCGTCCACTATTTCCAACATGTTCAGCTTCTTGCACAACTGCATGTACTTGTCGTAGGCGCCTTTCTGATTGGTGGAAAATAACAGGAAATAAAGGAAGAGGTTGGTAAGTTATTGTCCTTGGAAGAAATCGAAAAGGAAAAGAAGGAAATAAAGAAACAGTCGATTGACATACCAAAGGTACCTGTTTGGAATATAGATCTAAAAAAAAAGAAGCTCTACCGGGTATGTAACCCGGGACCTCTGGTGTGTAAGCCTAGTGAGTATTACCTATCCCCTTCGATCCGGAACTTTCTAGAAAATGTTATAAATCATACACTTACATTTTTTCCGAGCAATTGATTCATATGTGTTTCCGATGTTGCATTGACCTTTTTCATAACTTCCGCATGTTCTTTATAATGTTTATTTGTTTCAAGCAAAACATTTTGTACTGCAGATTCCCCTAGTAGAAGTATGAGTGTGTCTACCGACATCCATTCTTTCAAATTAGATTCTAACGATAATATTTTGTTCAGTTTTTTATCTCGATCTGCTTTTTCATCTTTTTTCTTGGTGTTTTCTCGAGCTCTTGATTGTTTGAATTTAGATTGTCTTTTGTTGTCTTGCACGCTTTCTGTTGGTCTGTCATGCAATGTTGGTACTTTGTTTTCAATTATTTCTTTGATAATGTTGTTTTCCTTTTCAGTTTGTGGTGTTTTATCACAGGCACTTGGTATCTCGTTTTGAATACTATTGGTACTTTGATCTACACTTCCCTGATCTTGTCTTTTGTTGTCTTGAGCACTGTCTTTGATATTTGATGTTGATATTTCGTTTTCAATAATTTCATTGACAAGGTTGTTTTTCTTTTCAGTTTGTGGCATTTTATTGGAAGGCCTTGTTATCTCGTTTTCAACATTGGTCCTTTGAGCTACACTTTGTGGACTGTCATCAATTTCAGTGTCAACTTTTGTTGTGCTACTATCTGCCACACTATTCTGGTTAGGATTGACGTTTACTGGATGTTTGCTATTTTCTTTAGTATTCTTATCTTGATAATTTATTTTGACAGATTCATTTAATTCAGTATGACTATCTTTTTTATTTGTTTTAGGACTGACAGTAGGATCTTGATTTTTCTTCGCATCACTGTTTGAGTTATTTTGAATTAGTTTTGTGACATTTATGATACTGTCTATGTCTGCCATGATTTCATTTAATGTCATTTGATGAGGACCATTTAGTTGTGGTTTGTTAAATATGACGGAAGAAAATTATGATTTACGTACGAGCCTTCTCTGTTCAAGCTTGAAAATTTAACTTTTTCTAGCGACAAAAATAAAGCCATATAGAAATCGACTAATTCTGAAAATGTTCGCATAATAAGTTCACTTACGTCATCCAGAAAAACTTCATCTTCTTCGTCACCAAGGAATGTGTTGTCTGTATATCTGATAAGATGGAGGTCTCCCTTTACAGAACCAACAGCTAATAGATCCCCTTCTTGTCGACAGCGAGCCACAATCAAAGCCTCGTTACATACCTGAAGATATTGAAAGTAATAATTCAGTTTTTTTCTTTTTTTCAAGGAGCCAAAAGGAAGGAGCTAAGTTAAAAAAGGCAATCTGGCTGTTGCAGGGCCCACTCAGCTTCGTGAGGAAAATGAGTAGCTATGTAATATAAATGTGCATACCGACCGGTCTCAGCATGCTAGGAAAACTTGGGCGCTGGATTATTGAGATATTTGGAAAATGCTACAATGCTGCAGTGAGCACCAAAGTTGTGATAGTAATATTATGATGTATAATAACACAAATAAACGGCATTTATTTATTTTTTTACTCTAAATAGGTACCTTGAGAGTATTGATGGATTGACCCAGTTTGACTTGTAAATTCCAAGTGTCCACATGTCCCGAGATGTGATACTGTTTCTTGGGAATATTGCCAAGAGAATGGCCACAAAGGACATAGCCACATTTACTCAGGATGGCTCTTTCTTCAACAACATCCTGATAATGGGATTGATTGATATCAAACAACTGAAACAAAGAGTGTAAATGAAATATTTAAAAAGTTTGTTATTTTGGTATGAGAGAAAAATGTATTATTATTATTATTTTTTTTTTTTTTTTAATGAAAGTTAGACATTATTTATTTTTGGATCTTCTATTGTTTGTAAATTAATATAAAATCACAAACCCAATAAATTACGAGGACAATCAAACAGCAACATTGTTGCCTGGGGCAATCTCTAATACCCCCCCCCCCCCCACACAACTAGTAAAGCACTTACCTTACTGAGAAATTCATCTTCTGTTGGAACATTATCGATGAAGCTTTCTACAATTTGCAAGGCTTTGGCATTTCCTTCTTTCTTTTTCTGCAGTGCTTCCTGCAGTTGTTCCTTTCTGAAAGAAAAAGTACATTGAAATTTTAACTTAATAGCCAACGCCAACAGTACCTCTATGTAACACATCCAGTTAAAATCCACCATACTCAATTTTGTTAATTTTAATGACACAGGTGTCAGAGTCATTATGAGCTGCAAGAAATAAACCAAATACCTAGAAGATAATTAAATTAATTTTATTATTAGACTTGAAATTACAGAGGAGAGTTTAAAGTGACAATGAATGTGAAGGAATAATGGAATACTTACGTCATATTTTTCAAACTTTTCTTGCTTTTGGTTGGTTTTCTTCGTTCCATTGTAGTGGAGGTTTACCCTTATAGATTTGTGAAACACACAAACTTAACAAAACTAATTTAAATTAAATATCCAACAATTACTACCTAGTTATAAAATAGGGCAGTAAAAAGGCAGTTCCTAAAAAAATTCATACACAAAAATCCCAAGTAACAAAAATTTAAAATTCAAAATTTCGCGCGTGAAATTTTTGTAAAAAATAAACAAACAGGTGCACCAACACAAGAAGCGAAAAGTTACCAAGAAACAAAGTGAGGTAAGATGGGGTAAATGGAGTCGCATGGTTCAAAGTCGAACACTTGAAATCGGTACAAACAGTGAACGTCTTTTATCATCGAAATGAAATAAAACAAATCAAGCAACAATCAACAGGCTTTATTTTGAAATCCAAGGCATCTTTAGCTCTTTGTACGCTATTTTTTCCTCTCCTTTTCCTCTCTTTCCTTTTTTTTTCATCCCTGTGTACTTTTGCATCAATATTTATTATTTTCTTCCCATTTTCAAGTGCAGGATCATCGTTGTTTATTGTTTTTTCAAGGTGCTGATAGCTTGTCTAGAACTTCATTGACCGTGTTATCCTTGCTTATTTATTTTCTTCATCTTAGGATCTCCTCAGGTTTCGTCAGAAGTCCGTCATCATTGGCGCGAGGATCTGTGATTTTTTCGCGTCTTTTCTAGCGTCCAACTTTTTTCTGGAACTTTTTACCGTCGATCTTTTTCTGAGACTTTTTTGTTTGTGCCGATTTCTTGCCATATTTGTCCTGTTAGGGGAGAAGAAAGGAAATTGAAATAGATATGCAAAAATATAGGATACCCAACTAGGAAAGAAAAATAAATAATAATTAGATACCTTAAGGCTTAAGGTTTGTAACAATTTTAACAAGAGCTTCGAAATCAAATCAAGAAGGTACCTTTGTTTTACCTCGTTGGGAAAGCGAACAGAGAAGGAAGACATGATAGGAGAAAGTCAGCCGTTCCAAGAACTAACCCCGGGCGGGAATCGAACCCGCAATCAAGTGTAGGTACCTCCAGTGAAATTAGTATCGTATAGTAAAATAGTTACTGACTGTTTAATCAAGGAACAACTTTGCCAGCCTAGTTAGCTTAGTTGGTAGTGCGTCTGCCTTGTAAGCGCTAGGCCGTGGGTTCGATTCCCGCCCGGGGCGGATTTTATCCTGATGGGATAATGTTCGTTCTCGGAACGGCTGGCTTTCTCCTATCCTGTCTTCCTTCTCTCTCCGATTTCGGGACGATAAGACCCTAGAGTTACAGTTCCCTCTGTCAAACCTCTTAAAAAAAAAAAAAAAAAAAAAAAATAGAGAAGTGGTCAATGTAATCAAATTAAAATGTTCCTTCTGATATTATGTTGTTTCATAGGTACCACCTCCCTCCCAAATAAATGAGGAGGTTCAACAGACCTAAAGCACCGTTCAAACCGGTGGAAAATTGGTATAATACGTCGGTGAAACCGTCATAATAAATTGGTATATTGGTAATACCGGTATAATTTATTGGCTTGAGATGTAAAGGCAGTGTTTTCCGCCCGCCAGTACACTCGACCGTAAAACACCAGCCTTACTCACTTTACACCGCTTTTTCACTAGATCTTAGCCTTTTGCGTACAGAATCAATTTCACCAGAATCGCTCTTACGGTAGGATTCATGTCCCACATGAAACTCAAGCGTTGTTGTTACAGTCAGACGTAAACAAAACATTTTTTTCAAATACGGTAGGATTCATGTGAGACATGAAACCTCCGAAAAGCGATTTGTGGTAGGCTTCATGTCACACATGAAATTGTTCCCTCGCTTTTAATTTATTTTCTTTTTTTTCCTAGTTGAGATAGAAACATCTGGTTTTTTTTGTCTTCTTCGGAAATCTTCGGACTATAATTCCGAATGCTTTGGAATCATAATAAACAAACACCGGCTTTTCAGTCTGCATTTGAAAGGAGCAAAAGATACACAAGTTCCTAGGCACGTCCTACCGTAACGCCTCCTATCTGTAAAAATCAAGCCGACCGTAGCGAGTAAATCTGTAGCTTCATGCTGGACATGAATCCTACCGTATCGCCAGATTCAAGTTATATTTCTCCTACCATAATGGCGGAACCATGATTTCATGTGACACATGAATCTGTCCGCAAAAGGTTAAAATGTACAAACCTCTGTTGATGTTGTACAGAGAAATAGGAGATGCAGTAGTCACAGAAGATTTAAAGCCAGCAATTTAGCTACGTTTGACACACAATAATGGTTATGAAGTCATGTCAGAGCGTTAAGAGCCCGTTCCCACTTGTCATTCGGTCGGGAAAAAAAAATCGAGTCGTGTGTAGTGGGAACACTTATTTAAATTACATTGCCTACAGGACATATTGTGTCGTTCGGGAAAAAATCGTGTCGTGTGTTGTGTTGGGGGAACACCCTCATTTAAATTACATTGCCTACAGGACATTAGAAAAAAAAATCGCATAAATCTCACAAGGAGTACCTACCTCTTTCACTAGTTTCCAGAAGTTCCGTGTAGCGGCTTCCACCTCCCCGGACAGGAACTGTACTGCTATTGGATCAAGCTCCTTGACTACCGAAGGTTCCTTCACAGACTCTGCCAAAGCTTTTGACCCAGTAAGGGCGTCTGACTTGGATCCCGCAAGGGCTTCGTCAAAGTCCACAAGTGGTATTCCCTCCATCGTTTTCGATTTTGATTTGGTTTCAGCTTTCGCCTCAACCTCAGCTGCCTCAACTTCAAGTTTTCCCTCAATTTCAGGTTGTCCTTCAGGTTCCGCCTTGGCCCCTTTGACTTTCCTCTCGCTCTTCTGGTCGAAATAAGACGAGACTTTAGTTGATGTGACGGATCCAGTAACATCTTCCCATTCTTCCGATTCTCGAGATGCAGAAGAGGCAGATATCTCGCTGGTTCGGATGGAGATATCGCTCAGAGATTTTTCGTCTACGACCTTGACTTTGATTTGAGAGTTGGTCAGTCCTAAGTGAGCGGCCCGCTCTGTCACTTGCTTCTCTCGACCACATTCCCGACCGAGTAGCTGTGGAAGAGAAGAGAATGTAGTGAAGACAACCTGTAAAGTTGAATAGAATAGAGACTCTGTTTATACTGCCATTAAAAGGCTGAAAAACACCTCCAACCCCACAGTCTCCTTCAAACATTTGACAATTCTCTAGGGAGAAAAATGAAAATTAGTTAAAGGACCATTTAGTTGTGGTTTGTTCAAGGAAATCAAGGAAAAACCAGAAAATGTATCACCAGACCGAAGCTTTGTCTCACCATACCTACTGGAACAGGCGCCAATTGAAAGAAGCCGAGTAGCAGCACAACTTCGCCTCTGTGGGAGAAACGTGAAAATCTACATCAACAGGATGACCTACGGCTGGAATCAGGAGGAAATCTGCACTACTTGTAATCAGCGGAAACCTGAGGATATTCAGCACTTCCTGGTGGATTGTCCACAATACTCGTCACTGAGATCAAGGTACCTACGAGATATATTGGATTCAAGCAACAGCGTCAAAATGGTGTTGGATATCAAATCCAAGGATCATTTAAATAATTTATATTATTATGTACAGGGTACGTTGAAATTAAGAGCCTTTCTGCTCAATGAGTGAAAGAGAGAGAGAGAGAGAGAGAGAGAGAGAGAACACTTTGTGGACTGTCATCAATTTCAGTGTCAACTTTTGTTGTGCTACTATCTGCCACACTATTCTGGTTAGGATTGACGTTTACTGGATGGTTGCTATTTTCTTTAGTTTTCTTATCTTGATCATTTATTTTGACAGATTCATTTAATTCAGTATGACTATCTTTTTTATTTGTTTTAGGACTGACAGTAGGATCTTGTTTTTTCTTTGCATCACTGTTTGAGTTATTTTGAATTAGTTTTGTGACATTTATGATACTGTCTATGTCTGCCATGATTTCATTTAATGTCATTTGATCTTTGCTTTGGGAAGGTTTCTCAATTTCACTTGGTTTGACCCTGACATGCCCCAAATCAATTTCATCACCTGTTATGTCTCTTCCTCTTCCACTGAAAAGTAATAGAATGAGGCACAACTTTAAATAATTAACCATTGTTGAACAAAAGCAAAATTTAAATATAGGTATAAAATGTCTATCTTGAGGTATTTGTGCCAAATTTGAGAGTGAATTTTTCAAACTGACACAACTTTAAATAATTAACCACTGTTGAACAAAAGCAAAATTTAAATATAGGTATAAAATGTCTATCTTGAGGTATTTGTGCCAAATTTGAGAGTGAATTTTTCAAACTGTTGGGATAAAGAGACTACATGTCCTCATTTGACTGTCTAAATCTAAATACTATACCTAGGTAATGTATAGCATCCACAAAAAAGAATAAAAATCTTACCTTGCAGCCTGGTGTAATAGTTTAAAATCTGTTGTCTAAATACTATACCTAGGTAATGTATAGCATCCACAAAAAAGAATAAAAATCTTACCTTGCAGCCTGGTGTAATAGTTTAAAATCTGGAACCCTCTCAGTGTCTCTCATCCATAAAGGACTTGTTAACATTTGATCTTTGATGTAGTTGGAACATTTGAAACAGTTGTTACTGCAAAAGTTCTGTAACATCCAAGAAAAAGTTGACAAACCCTGGAATCAAGAGTCACTGTTTGGTGCAAATGACATGAATAAACAATAGTTAAGTAAAGCACCTAATGGAAAAAGAAGAAGAAGAAGAAGAAAAAGAAAAAGGCAATGTTATTACACTTTGTCATGGGGGCTAGCACAGACTGGGCAAGTAGAAAATGAGACTATTCCAGACTTAAGTATACCAAAGATAAAATACAGGATAAATATTTTCATTAAAAAAGGGTAAAAAAAAAAAATCCATAATCTCACCTTGCGTTTTTTCTTTTTTTCAAGGAGTCAAAGAAGGAGCTAAGTTAAAAAGGCAATCTGGCTGTTGCGGGGCCACTCAGCCTCGTGAGGAAAATGAGTAGCTATGTAATATAAATGTGCATAGCGACCAGTGTCAGCATGGTAGGAAAACTTGGGCGCTGGATTATTGAGATATTTGAAAAATCCTACAATGCTGCAGTGAGCACCAAAGTTGTGATAATAATATTATGATGTATAAAAACACAAATAAACGGCATTTATTTATTTTTTTACTCTAAATAGGTACCTTGAGAGTATTGATGGATTGACCCAGTTTGACTTGTAGATTCCAAGTGTCCACATGTCCCGTGTCTCGAGTAGCATGTATCACAGCAGGATGGCTAGGTGACCAAGTACCCCACGTTACTAGATTTGGTTCTGGCCTGAAAGTGAAGATTATACCAGTCGGTAACAGTAACGTACATTAGGCATTGCTAGAACTATGGGACATGATCTCAGGTGATAGTCCAAACACAGCACTCCATAGAGGTACGTTAACAAGGATTTTCGATATATTGTAAAGCTGTTAGAGAAATGTATGGAATGGTCGCTATTTAAGGCCGTAATTTTGAAAAAGTCGATCAAACTGAAGACAGAGATTCGATAAATTATGTAGATCAAAAATGCCCTTTAGCCCCATTGTTAGAACTATGGGACATGATCATGATCTCAGGTGATAGTCCAAACAAAGCACTACATAGAGGTACGTTAACAAGGATTTTCGATATATTGTAAAGCTGTTAGAGAAATGTATGGAATGGCCGCTATTTAAGGCCGTAATTTTGAAAAAGTCGATCAAACTGAAGACAGAGATTCGATAAATTATGTAGATCAAAAATGCCCTTTAGCCTCAGGCCTTAGCTCGCTCATATTTCGCAGAGAGGTTCCACAATTTATGTACATCAAAAGTCTCCCTGGACCGAGTGTTGAGAAATGAACGGTTCGGCCGCTATTCTCATTCCCAAGAGAGTTCCCATTTCTCAGGACTTTATATTTCGTCCAAAGTCACTTGAACTTTATAACCTATTAGAACTACTTGTTCTATTGGGTTTGTGCCATTTTGGACCCATAATAAACCAGTAAGCTCAATTTGACTTACCGTAAGCTCATAATGGCGCTATGCATCAGCTCATCTGAGAACAACTTCAGCCGGAAATCGCCGGCAGTGACCACCACATCCGGACAATCTTCATGTCGCTCCACAGAATAAACCGGACCTATGTACACCCTACTGTCCAGGTTCACTTGGAGTCTCTCAGACGGGAATTCGGTCATTCGATCCCCGTACATAACGTGCCCGGATTGGGTGCCAACCTGGACATGAGGGAGTGGGGGGGGGGGAAAGAGGAATAGGGTGGAATAGTATATAAATATAAAGATGGAGGACTCAGTAACTTTGTTAAGTTCCATATTATTTAAGGTGAAAATAATACTTTTGGAGGGTTGGTTTTATTGAGCAACAGACATGTTTCGCCCACTTAGCATCATCAGTGTGTAAAAAGGAATATTACACTAAAGAAAAATGTCCAACTTATAAATAGTTTGGACATATTTTTACTGAAGCTACTGAAGATCGCCCGAGTCTTCGAACTCGGTTCAATGAGCTTAACTCGGTACACAAAAAGCCCACTCTGAGGCTTAGCTGTAGGCGTAAACGGCCTTAAAGTGGGGTTAAGCTTATGCGAATTTATGAATCTCATAGTACCATTAGTAACTCACCAGATATTTATGGGGTTCTTCCGTGTTAACTTCTAGTGCGGTAACTCCCAGAGCTCTACAATACATGGGTTCCGAATTCACATCTGTAATGACTACTTCCAGAGGTTCTGTCAAGTAGCGAGTATCCCACCATCTGATCTGAAATGTGAAGGTTCGTATTTTAAAATGACCTTCAATTTGTGCTTAAAACGACCTCGAACTTCAGCTTAAAATGACCATCAACTTCTACTTAAAATGACCTTCAACTTCGGATTAAACGACTTCAAACTTTGGCCTAAAATGACCTTTAACTTCTGCTTAGAATAATCTTGTACTTCCTCTTAAAAGGACATTTAAAATTAAGTTTAATTACGTTCAACTTTGGCTTGAAATGACCTTTAACTTTTTTACTTAAAATGACATTCAGCGTCCACAAGAAATGACCTTCTACTACAGATTAAAATGACCTTCATCTTCTGCTTATAATGACCTTAAAATTTTCATGGAATAACCTTCAAATTCCTTTTACGTAATATGTATGTAGAATAACGTTCAATTTCAGCTTAAAATGACCTTTAAGCTTTGAATAACATCTCTTCCACTACTTACGCTGCCTTCCAATACTTACGCTGTCTTCCGAAACTTATGCTACCTTCCAATACTTACGCTGTCTTCCAAAACTTATGTTATCTTCAAATACTTACGCTGCCTTCAGAGCCACCACTGAATACTTCATGTCCAAACATCTCTTCCACTACTTACGCTGTCTTCCGAAACTCATGTTACCTTCCAATACTTACGCTGTCTTCCAAAACTTATGTTACCTTCCAATACTTACGCTGTCTTCCAAAACGTATGTTATCTTCAAATACTTACGCTGCCTTCAGAACCACCACTGAATACTTCATGTCCTCCTTCATCCAACGTCCACTGAACACACGTCACTATCTCCGGGTGATCATACTGTGGAGAGAAAATTAAAATGACCTTTAACTTCTGCTTAGAATAATCTTGTACTTCCCCTTAAAAGGACATTTAAAATCAAGTTTAATTACGTTCAACTTTGGCTTAAAATGACCTTTAACTTTTTTACTTAAAATGACATTCAGCGTCCACAAAAAATGACCTTCTACTACAGATTAAAATGACCTTCAAATTTTCATGGAATAACCTTCAAATTCCTTTTACGTAATATGTAGAATAACGTTCAATTTCAGCTTAAAATGACCTTAAAGCTTTGAATAACATCTCTTCCACTACTTACGCTGCCTTCCAATACTTACGCCGTCTTTTAAAACTTATGTTATCTTCCAATACTTACGCTGTCTTCCAAAACTTATGTTATCTTCAAATACTTACGCTGCCTTCAGAGCCACCACTGAATACTTCATGTCCTCCTTCATCCAACGTCCACTGAACACACGTCACTATCTCCGGGTGATCATACTGTGGAGAGAAAATAATGTGATTTTGATCAAATTCCACCACTATATTGGTGACATTTATCCTGAGGGGATAAGGTTCGTTCCCGGAAAGTCTGGCTTTCTCCTATCCTGCCTTCCTTCTCTCTTCGATTTCGGGATGATAAGAACCAAAAAGTACAGTTCCCTCTATCAAACAACTTGCAAAAAAAGTAACAAATTTGTGTGTTAACTTTTTATGTACGTACATATAATTGTATATTGTAGTTTGCTGATTTAAATAAGTAAAGGGCAGGTCTGACTGTTCATCCTGGCATTCAACATTACTAACTATTCTGTTGGATATCTCACCTGTGGTTCAGTCTGGGCTACAGGGCAAGGTCCTACCCTGACATCCCATAGGGCTAGACCTCCACTAAGATGTCCACTGATTAGCAGGTCTGACTGTTCATCCTGGCATTCAACATTACTACCTATTCTGTTGGATATCTCACCTGTGGTTCAGTCTGGGCTACAGGGCAAGGTCCTACCCTGACATCCCATAGGGCTAGACCTCCACTAAGATGTCCACTGATTAGCAGGTCTGACTGTTCATCCTGACATTCAATACAAGTGGCGGCACTAGTAAGAACTAGAGTGAGGAGAGGCCGTGATGAGATTTCTGTGAGGAGAGAATACATAGCTTACTATAGAGTTTTTTAGGCTGCAACGGTCCAATACAAATGTTACTAATGTCATTCAGGCTACAGGGGTCAAAAAGTATTTATTTGTTTAATGCCAGCCTAGTTAGCGATGGCGTGTCTGCTTTATAAGCGCTAGGCTGCGCGTTCGATTCTCGTCCAGGGCGAATTTTAATTCTGAAAGGATAAAGTTCGTTCTCGGAACGGCCGGCTTTCTCCTATTCTGTCTTCCTTCTCTTCGCTTTCGGGACGATAAGACCTTAGCAGTTACAGTTCCTTCTATCAAACCCCTTGACCTGGCCTAGTTAGCGATGGCGCGTCTGCTTTGTAAGCGCTAGGCTGCGCGTTCGATTCTCGTCCAGGGCGGATTTTAATCCTGAACGGATAATGTTCGTTCTCGGAACGGCTGGCTTTCTCCTATTCTGTCTTCCTTCTCTTCGCTTTCGGGACGATAAGACCTTAGCAGTTACAGTTCCTTCTATCAAACCCCTTGACCGTAAGCGCTAGGCTGCGCGTTCGATTCTTGTCCAGGGCGGATTTTAATCCTGAAAGGATAAAGTTCGTTCTCGGAACGGCTGGCTTTCTCCTATTCTGTCTTCCTTCTCTTCGCTTTCGGGACGATAAGACCTTACCAGTTACAGTTCCTTCTATCAAACCCCTTAACCCATCCTTTAGGGCTGTTTGCCCCTACACCTTAGGTGAGCTTTTTGTGAATGGAGTTAAGCTGAAACCCAATTATTTATTCAGGCTAAACGTGTAAAAAAGTAGCTATTAATTTGTTCAAGCAAAGCTTTTACTAATGTCCATCTCGAAATCACGGTCCCCTTGACCCATCCTTTAGGGCTGTTTGCCCCTACACCTTAGGTGAGCTTTTTGTGAATGGAGTTAAGCTGAAACCTAATTATTTATTCAGGCTAAACGTGTAAAAAAGTAGCTATTAATTTGTTCAAGCAAAGCTTTTACTAATGTTCATCTCGAAATCACGGTACTTGAACCCAAGGACCCGGGACTTTTCAGAAGGATAAACAAGGCATATTCTATTCTACTCTACTGTGACTTACCAATGTCCCACAAGTACGAAGGGGTGGCATAGTCCCAACACTTCCGATATTGGGTATCAGCAAATCACGGTACTTGAACGCAAGGACCCGGGACTTTTCAGAAGGATAAACAAGGTAGATTCTATTCTACTCTACTGTGACTTACCAATGTCCCACAAGTACGAAGGGGTGGCATAGTCCCAACACTTCCGATATTGGGTATCAGCATAGGCCCCCACCACATGCCCATGTCCTAACCAACACACATGGCGTAGAGGTCGTCTCAACTCGTGAGGATCCGAAAAAGTCGACACCAGTTCACCGTGAAAGTCCTCTTCTAGATCCAAAGTATCTTGGATGTCGAACATATGCTCCGGGGGGCCTATCTGCTCAGCAGCCACGCGATCTTCAATCATCTGTGCAAGATAAGAGATCGTAAGGTTCAAATCCCAGTCAAGACATGAATTTTTAACTAAAGGGAGGAGAATTTTAATTGTTTTGAGCATAAATGTTTGTCACAAATGTCGCTTCTTGCTAAAAACACACACACGGACCAATGGCTGAAACTTTGGATTTAGGCTCTAGGGACCTCAAAACGTGTTTTGGCACTAAAATTTGACCATCGAAAATTTGACCCGATTACATTACTTTCCTTCCTATAGGATAAGGAAAGTAAAAAGACGAGAAACTCCCGGACACGGAAAAATGGCTGAAACTTTGGATTTAGGCTCTAGGGACCTCAAAACGTGTTTTGGCACTAAAAACTGACCATCGAAAATTTGCCAATGGCTGAAACTTTGGATTTAGGCTCTAGGGACCTCAAAACGTGTTTTGGCATTAAAAACTGAAGGATAAGGAAAGTAAAAATAGAAGTCAACTCCGATTACTAGACAAAACAAACCAATATTGTTTTGGGCACGATCTGACCTTAATAGTTATTTGTTTTCATCATATTTGAACCCCAGAATGGTTGGTCTTTTTGACATATAAAATTTGCAAACGTGTTTATTAGAGACAACTCATTTACACTATAACGATGTGTATTTCCACATCGGCACCAACAATGACACTTGTCCCACCAATCAAAGTAAAATTACCTACTCAGATTTCAAAGATGAAGGACACTTGTTCCACCAATCAAAGAGAATTACCTACTCATATTTCAAAGATGAAGGACACTTGTTCCAGCAACCAAAGAGAATTACTTCCTGGTATTTCAAAGATGAACTGAATCCCCTACACTCATTGGTTGAAAAAATGTTGATCTGAAGATAGGGCTAGCGTAAATCAGCCTTTTAACTAGGGAGTTTCACTTCCAAGGGACGGACGTGCTAAGCAACGACAAGAGTTTATGTAGATTACATATTTAAAACAAATACATTACAATTTATACATAGGCCTTATCAGTACCGAGGAAATCACAGAAATTGTTTATCTATGGAACTCTAGATCTAAAGTATCTTGGATGTCGAACATATGCTCCGGGGGGCCTATCTGCTCAGCAGCCACGCGATCTTCAATCATCTGTGAAAGATGAGAGATCGTAAGGTTCAAATCCCAGTCAAAACATGCATTTTTAACTAAAGGGAGGAGAATTTTAATTGTTTTGAGCATAAATGTTTGTCACAAATGACGCTCCCTGCTAAAAACACTACGCTAAATTTTATGACCCGACTTGGATTCGAACCACCAACTTCTAGAACCCTCATGCCTAAATGACGATTCCGATTCCTATTGCCAATGTATGAAAATGGCGAACCATCTTCACAAACTCACAACAGGCTCCCGCCATATTATGTTGGACTCACTGCTGTTCACCTCTTGGTGAACAGCAAACTGGGCCCCAGTCTTTACTTACCAGTGCCTACCAACTAAAACCTGCAATGCGTCCGACCTCACAACATAGGAAACAGATCATCCCGGAAACACGCGTGTATTGCTTCAGGAGATACAAATAGTGATCCAAAGGACCCAAAAAAGAGTTTCGAGTCAATAGCTCGAAAAGGGAATTGAGGTAAAAATAGAGAAGAATCTGGTGTTACCTGCCTCGGTGGTGTAGTAGTTAAAACGCTAGCCTCGTAAACAGGAGGGCGTGGGTTCAATCCCAGCCGAGGTATGGAATTTTATCAATATAATTTGAGATTTTGACCACAATAATAGTATGTAGTAGCCTACTGCTAGAGTAAAGGGACAGTCCTATACAAGTACAAATAAGCACTATTATTATTACCTTCCCCCAGTCAGCTCCCATGGCGTAATGGTCACTGCGCTCGCCTTGCACGCGGGAGACCCGGGTTCGATTCCCGGCGGGGTCAAGAAATTTGTACTTCCCCCACTGGTCGATGGTATTATTGATGTCTTCACTCTTCTCCATTTTCCTCCGATAGCGCGAAGTCTCTCCCAAGTTGGTCGGATCAATATCTTCCGACCATCCGCCCTCTTCATGATACAACCGTGACTGGCTGTTGCGGGGCCCACTCAGCCTCGTGAGGAAAATGAGTAGCTATGTAATATAATGCGCATATACTATTATTATTACCTTCCCCCACTGGTCGATAGTATTATTGATGTCTTCGCTCTTCTCCATTTTCCTCCGATAGCGCGAAGTCTCTCCCAAGTTGGTCGGATCAATATCTTCCGACCATCCGCCCTCTTCATGATACATCCAATCCGACTTTTGAGTACTGGACATGGCTCCGAGCTGTAGAAATGAAGAAAGAAGTGGTTGAGCTAAAGTGGTGAGTTCCACGTTTTACGCGACGGGTTTGGCTATTTTAAGCACGTTCCGAAAACTACTGTGTGATTCCTTAGACGAAATTTCCGATAATTCGTCGATTCCCGCCTGGGGGCGAATGTTTTCCTAAACGAATAATGTTCGTTCTCGGAACGGCTGGCTTTCTCCTATCCTGTCTTTTCTCTCTTCGATCTCAGGACGATAAGACCTTAGCAGTTACAGTTCCCTCTATGAAACCTCTTAAAAAAAAAAAAAAACTCCTTAACTTACCTTGTGTCTCCTGTAACGTTTCCAAGTGTACACCCATCGGCTGACTTGATCCTTCGGTTTGAATTTGGCTCGAAGTTCAGGATCCGGATCAAAGTTGAACAATACCTGGTCATCTCGACGGAACTTAATGTGGCGGCCTAAAGTCTTGCGAGCTCTCTGATAGCGGAGCTTTCTCTTCGCGTTCATGATGGCAGAAACTTAGGAAGAGACTAACACTCAGAAAATGGGTAATAGGTATTTAAATGGGCACTCCACACAATGAATTAGTACTCAAAACAGCACTCAATATAATTTATTGTCTTCAAGAGAAGAGAATGGGTTGGTACTCCACAAAATGGATTAGTAGTACTCAAAAGAGTTAACTAGCACTCAGAGAATGGGCTGGCACTCAAGAGAATGGGCTGGTACTCAGATACAATGGTACTCAAAACGGTTGACTAACACTCAAGATAATTGTCTAGCACTCAACACAATGGGCTAATACTCAATGTAGTTGACTATCACTCAAAACTTACTAAAGCTCAACACAAGCACTCTAGATAGACAAAAATGACAACTAGAAATTGAAGAATTTTAAGAATGCTTTGTCACTACCGTGTCGGGTGGAATATTGGAAATCTCGAGCTTTGATGATTTCTTTTGGCCAGTCTGCTTAGCATTTTGTTAATTCTACAAAGGCCGCAGTTTTTACATGGTTTTGCACTCAAAACTTACTAAAGCTCAACACAAGCACTCTAGATAGACAAAAATGACAACTAGACATTGGAAGAATTTGAAGAATGCTTTGTCACTGCCGTGTTGGGTGGAATATTGGAAATCTCGAGCTTTGATGAATTCTTTTGGCCAGTCTGCTTAGCATTTTGTTAATTCTACAAAGGCCGCAGTTTTTACATGGTTTTACTTAACTTGAGCTCTCTGTTTGTTTGTAATTTGTTGTTGATGCTCACAATGTCACAGTCGTCCCGTTCTATTAGGTACTCAAAAGTCATGTAGGAAAAATCCGAAGGTTTTGCTCTAAAATCTACCTAAGGTTCAGACCACCTCTTATGCCGGCCATTCATACTCTGGCCGTCTGACAGAGTGGCCGACATAAAACTTTCCACGGAACAATACGTCCCCGCACACTGCCCATGTGACATGTGCCATATTTTGTACGAGTATCTATCTATCAAACGCCCATTTACATAACATACAGATAGACATGATAGCTCTAGTTATACAGTTCATAAAAAAACCATGTAAAGAATTTCATTGAAAGAAATAGTCATGTACAGACACAGACAGGAACAGGACGGGTGAGCCAAGAACGAATAGACGAAAGGGTCATCTATGTACAACGAATACCAGCGAGTCAAAATGCACAGGAAGGAGGAATAGGGTGGAATAGTATATAAATATAAAGATGGAGGACTCAGTAACTTTGTTAAGTTCCATATTATTTAGGATGAAAATAATACTTTTGGAGGGTTGGTTTTATTGAGCAACAGACATGTTTCGCCCACTTAGCATCATCAGTGTGTAAAAGGAATATGTATGTATGTATGTATGTTGCAAATGTCGGTTTCTTTGACCATTAGGCCATTTTTCCTCTCGCATCCTAAATATGATGTCATGCGTCCCAAAGTAAAAGGAATATTACACTAAAAAAAATGTCCAACTTATAAATAGTTTGGACATATTTTTACTGAAGCTACTGAAGATCGCCCGAGTCTTCGAACTCAGTTCGGAATGAGCTTAACTCGGTACACAAAAAGCCCACTCTGAGGCTTAGCTGTAGGGGTAAACGGCCTTAAAGTGGGGTTAAGCTTGTGCGAATTTATGAATCTCATAGTACCATTAGTAACTCACTAGATATTTATGGGGTTCTTCCGTGTTAACTTCTAGAGCGGTAACTCCCAGAGCTCTACAATACATGGGTTCCGGATTCACATCTGTAATGACTACTTCCAGAGGTTCTGTCAAGTAGCGAGTATTCGAACTCAGTTCGGAATCAGCTTAACTCGGTACACAAAAAGCCCACTCTGAGGCTTAGCTGTAGGGGTAAACGGCCTTAAAGTGGGATTAAGCTTATGCGAATTTATGAATCTCATACTACCATTAGTAACTCACCAGATATTTATGGGGTTCTTCCGTGTTAACTTCTAGTGCGGTAACTCCCAGAGCTCTACAATACATGGGTTGTAGCAGTTACAGTTCCCTCTGTCAAACCTCTTGAGAAAAAAAAAGACTGTCGAAGAAAAACAGTTTATTTAGCTGTCATTTATCTCAACCGTATTGGATTATTTCACGAACCCTGATAACACGAACATCAGATTTTGATTGAATTTGACGAATGCACGTTCGAAAATTTTCCGAAATCGTTTTCTCTATAACTTTCGAATGGGTTATCTGATTTTGCTGAAATTTTTTGTTGGTATTGAGTTTTTTTTTTTTTTTTTTTTTTTTTTTTTTCCCCTACTCTACATAATCACAATACACGCTCTCAACACACACTCACCATACCACCTCATAACACTAACTTCATGGGTGAGAGTTATGCAGTTAGTGCTGTCCGTAGCTGGAATCTACTTCCTGAGGAGCTGAGAACCTTGGATAATCGTCTGGCATTCAGGATCTTGACGAAGAGGCATTTCTTGGAAAGTCAACAACAATAATGTAATCTTCAAAGTTTTTTTTTTTTTTTCTACATTTCTTTCTTTTTCTCTTTTTTTTTTCATTTATTTATTTATTTATGTAGGTATTCTCTTTTTTTCCTGTATATTATCTTCATTTGTTTCTGTATATTATCTTTATTTCTCTGTACATTATCTTTATTTATTTATTTTCACAGCTGCCATGTAAGTTGATCACTTTTGGGTGTTATGATGTAATTTTATGTATATCGAAGGGACCATACGTTTTCAAAAGTTAGGACAGGATCTTTACAGCTGTCATGTAAGTTGATCACTTTTGGGTGTTATGATGTAATTTTATGTATATCAAAGGGACCATACGTTTTCAAAAGTTAGGACAGGATCTTAAGTTAGGGAAGAATTCGATCCGACTTTGCCGAAAGTAAACCATCCTAAACCATACGGAACAGTGTGGTTAGTGGTTACCTGGTTACACAATACACACCACAATTTCCGTTCCGTTCCTAGATCGCACCGTTAGGTTCACCGACGCGTAACGCGACGTTTCGTGTACTTTTCTTCTTTTCCTAAAATTAAAGTTACACCAGACTTGAATCAGAAGGGAAATGGGGGAAAATGCCTCGGTGGTCTTGTGGTCAACGTGCTCGTCTGGTAAACAGAAGGGCGCGGGTTAGGGCATATAATTTTATTCTCATTTGTTAAAGCGTTTATTCCCATGTGTCCCACATATCCCATAGAGAAACAAGCAGTAAAATTTATTGATGAGTCGCCCAAAGTTTGGACTGCCAGATGACACAGCATAGAACTCCTAGGATTAGATGGTAGAGAACGCCTTTTACATACAAATCTGCTTAAAAATTTAATATGTATTCCTTTCGGTTTCGATAGCAGTGCGATTTCAAGATAGTATTTTTACAGAGTAGTTATATGTTCCTCGATCGTGGTTAGCCATTGAGCAATCTTGGATCAACTCACCCTTAGTGGTTTGTGACTAACTCCTTTTTCGCAGAACTGTGAAGTCATGGAATTCGGGAAATCCTACTGATAAGGACCTGAGATCTAGGGTTGCCAGATCATTTTCAGCCCAAAACGGGACAAGCGACCTAAAACGTAAAAAAAAACGGGATTTTGGATGAAAATACGGGACAAGCAGCTTTTTTAACCCCCCCCCCCTGGCCCTCACCCTGCAATTTTTGGAAGAAAAAAAAAACACTCAATTTTTTAAAATCAACTGTTTTTTCTTCAGATTTATTAATGAAATTAGAAATTAAAAATTATTCACTTCTCATATTTTTGGAAAATTTTAATTT
>NW_007377518.1:220822-296098 GCF_000475195.1 Diaphorina citri | reverse complement strand
TTTAAAAAAAAAAAAAAAAAAAAAAAAGATGAACTGAATCCCCTACACTCATTGGTTGAAAAAATGTTGATCTGAAGATAGGGCTAGGGCTAGCGTAAATCAGCCTTTTAACTAGAGAGTTTCACTTCCAAGGGACGGACGTGCTAAGCAACGACAAGAGTTTATGTCAGATTACATATTTAAAACAAATACATTACAATTTATACATAGGCCTTATCAGTACCGAGGAAATCACAGAAATTGTTTATCTATGGAAAGTGTATTGTTATCATTAGAGTGGTGAACAAATAAACCTTGGTCAGTATTAATTGACAAACTCATGGCGTGTCAGTAAATATAAATAGTGTAAATACACTGAAAACAGGATGAAGAGACAGTTAAAAATGTTGAAAAAAATCACGACAGATTTGACAAATGATAGCCCTCTACTACCTAATAACTAGTCCTGAGTATTACCTATGTGTAGTGGAAAAAGGTTCTTAATAAGCAAACTTCGTAATACCGTAAAATTTTGAAGAGGTTTTCCACTTTACCAAAAACGCATAACTCACAATTTGAGTAAACGATCATGCGGAACAAGGAAGTATAGACTCTTATGGAAACAAATAGTGGATTTCTTGAGACTCTTTTAAATTCCATTTCAGTCATTTGATAGAAAACAAACAAAATACAAATTCATTATAGTGACCAATTAATACCTGATAATTAGGACAGAGGAAGTTGCTACCAGGTACATAAGGGTAGACGGAACATGGTACTAAGGCGACCTGCAAAACACATAATGTGTGTTGATAGAAGACAAGAAATTTAGATATTTTTTAAACAATAGGTTTAAGGTGCCGTGTTGTCCCACCATTAAGGGATGTGAGAATGTGGGTTGCTAATTAGAGGAATGTTTTAAGAACAGTAGACTTTGGAGACACCAATTTTTTGCCGTGGATAGACACCTACATAAGCTATCCGTGTTTTATTCTGCAGACATTCTCTACCACTTAACTTAAAAAATGTAATAAAAAAGAGTTCTTTGCGTCCCCACTCAGACTAGATAAGGATAATATGAGGCGGGTAGCTATACAGGGAAAAGGCTCAAAAGGAACTAGCGCTTCTTACTTCTCACGACTTTACCTTTAGCCACAGGTCGCTCAAATTTTGCAGACAACTTCCATAATTAATGATGATCAAAAGTGTCCGCGGGCCGGACCTCGAGAAATTCCATTTGATTTGTATAGGCTTAACAGGGCTGTTACTAATTGGCTGTTGGAGGCTGAAAAGAAGGTTGTTGAAACCCACCAACAGTGACGTTAAAAAATCTCATTTGATCATCAGGTCTGGTGTCAAGTCTGCCCAAGGCGTGTCCAAAGTTTGACGTCCTGTACGGTAGAACAAGATCGCGGTCCAGAGGGCGGGCCATGAGAATCACTTGTAACCGAGGATACAACCTGATAGGCGAGAGAACTCTGCTGTGCAATAAGGGCAAATGGGACAGTGAGATACCCGTCTGTGCTAGTAAGTAGCTATTGAAGTCCTATGGTGGATTTCACCAATGACCTAATGGGAGATTTCACTAATGGGAGAATTTTCAATCGTCCAAAAAGGAGCTTTTAATAATCCAAAAAAGAGTTCTTAATGATCCAGAAATAGTTATACAGTTCATAAAAAAACCATGTAAAGAATTTCATTGAAAGAAATAGTCATGTACACAGACAGGAACAGGACGGGTGAGCCAAGAACGAATAGACGAAAGGGTCATCTATGTACAACGAATACCAGCGAGTCAAAATGCACAAAAATGCTTTATCTAACAATGAAATACATCCTGTCTCCATTTGAAAATGATAAGACAAAACCTGGGGAGAGAGGGAAATGCTTCAAAAAACCACTAGAAATTAGTTGACAAATGGAAGCCCTTGGTGACGTTTCTACATAACGGATTTGAGTCCGCTCTTTTGTGTCGAGTGTTTTCCAGCATGCGTTTATTCGAAAGCCGAACGATTTTGATTGTGATTGGAGTTCTCGCACAGCTGTCATGTAAGTTGATCACTTTTGGGTGTTATGATGTAATTTTATGTATATCGAAGGGACCATACGTTTTCAAAAGTTAGGACAGGATCTTAGGATCATTACATTTTGTTGCCAACTCCACCTACCAGATCACTATAGAGGCGAGTGTTCCCAGCGCGCTGGTCACAGTAGCTTTGGATGATTTGGAGGTCATTGAGAATTGCACCAAAACGGACTATGGTAAGATGGACTTTTAATCTTCTTCTTTTTCTTCGCCTTTTTCCGTGTAGCTCTAACTAGGGTGATTGCTTTGGGCTGACCCTCTTTGGGAAGCTTTGGTCTAAGATGGGCTTTTAATAAAGGGCGAAAAAAATTACCTACTCATATTTCAAAGATGAAGGACACTTGTTCCAGCAATCAAAGAGAATAATTACTTCCTGGTATTTCAAAGATGAACTGAGCCAGCCTAGTTAGCTTAGTTGGTAGTGCGTCTGCCTTGTAAGCGCTAGGCCGCGGGTTCGATTCCCGCCCGGTCTCGTCCAGAAGTATCGTAGGAAGCGTGCAGACGACACGGAGATTGAATTCCTCACAGGAGATGAGCTGCTGTATTTCCACACGCCTAGTCCACACTTGAGATCTCATCGCGGTCAAAATCCAGAACCTGAGGTCGACGACAATATGCGCAGCTTTTGAAGCTTCTTCTAGTCTTTCTGGCCTCGGCCATTTTAATTTAAGGTGGTCTATACTTCTAAATATAAATAGTGTAAATACACTGAAAACAGGATGAAGAGACAGTTAAAAATGTTAAAAAAATAAAAAAAAAAAAAAAATAAAAAAATCACGACAGATTTGACAAATGATAGTCCTCTACTACCTAATAACTAGTCCTGAGTATTACCTATGTCTAGTGGAAAAAGGTTCTTAATAAGCAAACTTCGTTATACCGTAAAATTTTGAAGAGGTTTTCCACTTTACCAAATACGCATAACTCACAATTTAAGTAAACGATCATGCGGAACAAGGAAGTATAGACTCTTTTGGAAACAAATACCTAGTGGATTCTTGAGACTCTTTAAATTCCATTCCAGTCATTTGATAGAAAACAAACAAAATACAAATACATTATAGTGACCAATTAATACCTGATAATTAGGACAGAGGAAGTTGCTACCAGGTACATAAGGGTAGACGGAACATGGTACTAAGGCGACCTGAAAAATAACTATGTGTTGATAGAAGACAAGAAATTTAGATATTTTTTAAACAATAGGTTTAAAGGTGCCGTGTTGTCCCACCATTAAGGGATATGAGAATGTGGGTTGCTGATTAGAGGAATGTTTTAAGAACAGTAGACCTTGGAGACACCAACTTTTTGCCGTGGATAGACACCTACATAAGCTATCCGTGTTTTATTCTGCAGACATTCTCTACCACTTAACTTGAAAAATGTAATAAAAAAGAGTTCTTTGCGTCCCCACTCAGACTAGATAAGGATAATATGAGGCAGGTAGCTATACAGGGAAAAGGCTCAAAAGGAACTAGCGCTTCTCACTTCTCACGAG
The DNA here is from genome assembly GCF_000475195.1 of Diaphorina citri. Taxonomy (NCBI): domain Eukaryota; kingdom Metazoa; phylum Arthropoda; class Insecta; order Hemiptera; family Psyllidae; genus Diaphorina; species Diaphorina citri. Next base: position 292,535 of record NW_007377518.1, on the reverse strand, counting down.
TTTACCTTTAGCCACAGGCCGCTCAAATTTTGCAGACACCTTCCATAATTAATGATGATCAAAAGTGTCCGCGGGCCGGACCTCGAGAAATTCCATTTGATTTGTATAGGCTTAACAGGGCTGTTACTAATTGGCTGTTGGAGGCTGAAAAGAAGGTTGTTGAAACCCACCAACAGTGACGTTAAAAAATCTCATTTGATCATCAGGTCTGGTGTCAAGTCTGCCCAAGGCGTGTCCAAAGTTTGACGTCCTGTACGGTAGAACAAGATCGCGGTCCAGAGGGCGGGCCATGAGAATCACTTGTAACCGAGGATACAACCTGATAGGCGAGAGAACTCTGCTGTGCAATAAGGGCAAATGGGACAGTGAGATACCCGTCTGTGCTAGTAAGTAGCTATTGAAGTCCTATGGTGGATTTCACCAATGACCTAATGGGAGATTTCACTAATGGGAGAATTTTCAATCGTCCAAAAAGGAGCTTTTAATAATCCAAAAAAGAGTTCTTAATGATCCAGAAAGGAGTTTTTAGTGATCCAAAAACACAATTAAAATTCCTTTTTTACTTCCAGAGCCTGGCTGTCCTTTACCGGAGAGTCGGATTCCGAATGGAAAAGTCCTGTCCAGCTATAATCATCAGATAATCCGGACTGTGTGTGAGGATGGGTTTGAAATGCAAGGATCTCCGATTATCTTCTGTAACGGAATCGTATGGAATGATACGCTCCCTGTTTGTTTGGGTAAGTGAGATTGATTTTTTTTTTCGACGTTCCAACGCCTTCTGAACGTCTAAGAGATGAGATGTTGAGATAACGTTGCATTGGCCGTTCTCTGTTTTCACCAATTATGGCCGATCTGACCACTGGGAGTTAACACAGTGTCAAGGGTTTTCTTTGACGTCGTCACCCATTTGATTTACACAGGTATTTCTTAAACTCTGAATTAATTAGAAGTTCTCTGTGGTAAGATCGGGCATTAATGACCTTATTGACCCTTGTGTAAATCCCTCTTCCAGGAAAACCCGGGGTTAAAGCGTGCGACTTCGAAGGCAAAGACCAGTTCTGCGGGTGGCACCAAACCCGAAACATGCTCACTTGGCAGATGGGCTATGACCTGCTCGAAGCCTGGGTGGCATGGGGACCCGACTTCGATCATACATACGGTGTGGGTGGCTTCGGTAAGTTTTATATACGCCAACCTACTTACATCTTTAAGGTAGAAACACACTACTATCACGTCACGTGAGCTCACGTGTTTCTACCTCATTAATATCTCACCTAGAAAACCCATCCCTGAGCTGTCGTCCCAGGTGTAGAATTACTGGTTGTGATTGAAGAACTTAAAATTGACCTAAAGCGTCCAAAGTTGATTATTATGCTAATGACTTTGATTTTGCTTTCCAGGTCACTACATTCACATGAAAGGTCCAACTGAGGCGACCCGATATCTGACATTCGGGCAACTCAAAAGTCCCACTTATAGGAAGCCAGATAATCCAGACGTTTGCTTTCAGTTTTGGTTTCACGTTTATGGAGAAGAGGCAGGTAAGAAATACATTTCCTTATGTAAGCACGTAAGCGGAGTATACAAAACCCATAAAATACATGAGGCAGTATTTAGACTTCTGGGAGTGGTGGGGTAAAGGGACTTTTTAGTCTCAGTCGAGCAGGATAAACAAGGTACCTATATTCCATTCTATTCTGCCTCCTCAGGGTAAAGTACAAGAGAAAGGCACACGAATCAAAGTGTCCAGGTGATATACGCAAATAATCATCAGCGTTTTGTACAGCAAATTTCTTCACTGGCTAGACCAGCATTGTTTAATCAATCTTCCGTTCATAAACCTTCTGATTCTTGATTGCTTCAGGTGATTTGAAAGTTTTGGTGAATCGGGAAGAGGTTTGGAAACACGGAACAGTGTGTTTACCTGGTTACACAATACACACCACAATTTCCGTTCCGTTCCCAGATCGCACCGTTAGGTTCACCGACGCGTAACGCGACGTTTCGTGTACTTTTCTTCTTTTCCTAAATTTAAAGTTACACCAGACTTGAATCAGAAGGGAAATGGGGGAAAATGCCTCGGTGGTCTTGTGGTCAACGTGCTCGCCTGGTAAACAGAAGGGCGCGGGTTAGGGCATATAATTTTATTCTTATTTGTTAAAGAATCATATCCCATAGAGAAACAAGCAATAAAATTCATTGATGAGTCGCCCAAAATTAAAAATTTAATATGTATTCCTTTCGGTTTCGATAGCACTGATAGCAGTGCGATTTCAAGATAGTATTTTTACAGAGTAGTTATATGTTCCTCGATCGTGGTTAGCCATTGAGCAATCTTGGATCAACTCACCCTTAGTGGTTTGTGACTAAACTCCTTTTTCGCAGAACTGTGAAGTCATGGAATTCGGGAAATCCTACTGATAAGGACCTGAGATCCAAGATCTAAACCCGAGATTTGGGAATTATTGTTGATTGTCCTTCAGAAATTCAGATATACGCTACACCTTTTTGATAACAATCCTTATTGATAACTCTCCTACATTCTGTAGGTATAGCAGGTTGATAATACATTCTGTAGTGTAGGTAAAGGTAGTTCGTAGTCAATCACCATCATCAGTTTCTTCCAAAATCACTACAAGTAGATCACTACATGGGTAGGTAATTGATTTGATAAAGGATAATACAAGAAATACTACATCGTATTGTAAGCTGTATGATAATACATTCTGTAGTGTAGGTAAAGGTAGTTCGTAGTCAATCACCATCATCAGTTTCTTCGAAAATCACTACAAGTAGATCACTACATGGGTAGGTAATTGATTTGATAAAGGATAATACAAGAAATACTACATCGTATTGTAAGCTGTAGGTAAAAATACACGTAACTGTACATACATCAGAAATCTGGATGTGAAATTCTGAAAATCGTGTAATCAGGTACTAAAAATAGAAGTCAACTCCGATTACTAGACAAAACAAACCAATATTGTTTTGGGCTCGATCTGACCTTAATAGTTATTTGTTTTCATCATATTTTAACCCCAGAATGGTTGGTCTTTTTGACATATAAAATTTGCAAACGTGTTTATTAGAGACAACTCATTTACACTATAACGATGTGTATTGGGATCATTACATTTTGTTGCCAACTCCACCTATCAGATCACCATTGAGGCGAGTGTTCCCAGCGCGCTGGTCACGGTAGCTTTGGATGATTTGGAAGTCATTGAGAATTGCACCAAAACGGACTATGGTAAGATGGGCTTTTAATCTTCTTCTTTTTCTTCGCCTTTTTCCGTGTACAGACGGGGTCGGCGTTTTTCGTCAGCCTTTTAATTAGCCCTAACTAGGGTGACTGCTTTGGGCTGACCCCCTTAGGGAAGCTGTGGACTAAGATGGGCTTTTAATAAAGGGCGAATAATCTAATATGAATTTGAACAATTACGAATTTGCGAATGGTATCATCAATAGCCATCGAGGTGTGGGTTGCCCAAAAAATTATTCACAAAACTGAACTCTATCAACCAGTCATAGGTTAGACTAGCCACTCACTATCAGGTAGACCTGACAGATGCAGCTGATCAGATCCGCTTGTTAGGTCTACCTGGTAGTGTGTGTGATCGTCAGGCATCAAGTAGAAATGACAGACGGACCTGATCAGGTGTACCTGTCAGATCTACCTGATAGTGTGAGTGATCATCAGGTATCAAGTAGAAATGACAGGCGGACCTGATCAGGTGTACCTGTCAGGTCTACCTGATAGTGAGGGGCTGGCCATATGTTTATGTTTCCTTATGTTTTGCTCATCAGGTATCAGGTAGCCCTGACAGGCGGACCTGAGCATTGGCTTTATTGATCCCCGCTCTTTTGTATGAAATATTTTCCTTCATTAGGAAAAATACCAGAACGAATTAAATTTTGAAAATATATTTCCCACATAAAGAACATTAAATCGTCAGATTTTGGACCCACTTACCATTACAAGGCGAGTCTTTGAACACTTGCTGCTTGACCTGGCTGAATCGTTTCTCTACAAACCCGATCAGCTCGATATATTTGCTGATCCAATGCTCATGGGATCTGGACTGGGGACTAGGTTCATCAGCATGCTCCTCATTCTCTGACTCGGAAGACCTGGGAAAAGGGAACAAAAAGAGGGTAGATCAGTGATTCCGTAAATCAACGACTAGTACTATTGAGCTCACGTGACGTGAAGACAGTGTGGCTATCATGAACGAAATTACCGACAGTATTATGGGAACTACATCTTTCTGATTTCCCATGAGTTCACGTAACGTGACGTGATAGTAGTGTGTTACTATCTACTTTTACTCTCCACACTTCACGTGAGCTCACGTGACGTGAAGACAGTGTGGCTATCATGAACGAAACTACCGACAATATTATGGGAACTACATCTTTCTGATTTCCCATGAGTTCACGTAACGTGACGTGATAGTAGTGTGTTACTATCTACTTTTACTCTCCATTTGATTTTGGCTTTCTCTTTTTACGGGCAGTGTAGAAAAACTTTATACCTACTATGTGAATTATTAAGTAAGTAGGTATTTTAAAGTGAGAAGTAGGTACTTTGAGGAATGTGCCACAGATTCAGCTGTCCAGTCAAGATCACAGGTGTCATACTCACAATTGGAAAGCCTTGGTCCCATATTTGGCAATTCGTTCTCGCTGAGCATTCACATAGGCTCTGGTTCTCGGATAGGGATCAACACTACTACCGGGTGACCCAAATATCCGAGGGTCTGAAAGTCGGGTCGATGCTGATTTATGCCTCGATGACCTTGAACGGGACCGACCATTTGCTGTGCTGTGATTGGACAAGGCAGGCTGAGGGTGGGACTTGTGGCGATCGTTTGCTGTGACTTGATTGGTCGAGGTAGGCTGATGAGGGAGGAGCTTAGAGTAGCCATTATTTTCTCTGTTGTGATTGGTCAAAGCAGGATGGGGGAGGGGCTTGGAATCAGGCGTGGGCGGGTCACTGTTGACATCAGATTGGGTTTGTCGGGATCTTTGACCATTGGGCTATTTTCCGGACAGTATAAGTAAACTCTTTACGAAGAAAGTTATGTTGAGGTAGAAGATCCCTTGTAGATAACTTGAGTTACACAATATGTATTACTCATAAGGCCCGCACCCACTTGTCGTTCGGAGAAAATCATGTCGCCTGTAGTGAGAAAATGAAACACTCTCATTTAAATTACATTACCTACTGGCCATTCAGAAAAAAAATTGGATGGAAATCACAATTGGGAATGGACTTTTCTTTTCAAGTAGGAGACCAATATTTAGACATTTAAAGAAATCTAGCGATCTTTATCTAGTTACTAAAACCATGCATATGAAGACATGAAGAGGGAAATCTTTTTCATTGCGGTCTCCGTAATCAACGCCTTTGGTTCTCTTCTGATTCCAGACAATTCCCTCCGGTCCTCTACTTCCTCCCTGGTGAGTGCCATCAGCATAGTGTTAGTCGCACTCACAGTATTGCTATCTTCTCTCACGTCCTACTGTCTCGTCCAGAAGTATCGTAGGAAGCGTGCAGACGACACGGAGATTGAATTCCTCACAGGAGATGAGCTGCTGTATTTCCACACGCCTAGTCCACACTTGCGATCTCATCGCAATCCAGAGCCTGAGGTCGACGACAATATGCGCAGCTTTTGAAGCTTCTTCTAGTCTTTCTGGCCTCGGCCATTTTAATTTAAGGTGGTCTATACTTCCATGAAGAGGGAAATCTTTTTCATTGCGGTCTCCGTAATCAACGCCTTTGGTTGATTCTGATTCCAGACAATTCCCTCCGGTCCTCTACTTCCTCCCTGGTGAGTGCCATCAGCATAGTGTTAGTCGCACTCACAGTATTGCTCGTGGGGTAACTGAGACAGGTTGGGTGAGAAGACAAACTCCCTGGCCGGTTCCTGATCCAAGTTACCCATGGGGGTGTCTTCGAGTTCAGGTGGGGTAACTGAGACAGGTTGGGTGAGAAGACAAACTCCCTGGTCGGTTCCTGATCCAAGTTACCCATGGGGGTGTCTTCGAGTTCAGAAGAATTGGATGCTGAAGAGGAGGGAAAAATTAACTGTGTTAAGCGTTCTTAGTCTATACTTGATCCCTTGTGTGACACGTTCATTTTTGTTTAGGACTATTGCACACGCATTGTTATATTTGTACATTTTGAAGCTTATAGTATTATCCTCAAGGGTTCTGTTCATCGAAGTTTCTGGGTGAAATAAATCACCAGAATTCTCAGAATTACGTAGGTTCTGTCCAGGAAAATTCAGAGTCGTGTACACAAAGTCCATAGTATTTAATATCAAAGAGGTAATGCGGTGGTACTAGAAATGATTTCTTCAGCAAGAGGGAAAATTCGGCTTTCTAGCAAGGCTTTTGGGATAAAATATTCAAGAGTTGGTATCTTCACTCCGGATAATAATTAAATTGTTTAATAACAAGACCAATAATGTATAAACATTAAATATGTAGGAACATGTTTTTAATTTTTACCTGGATCCTTTTCCCCAATAAAAACTCTGATTAATGCTAATAAACAATTCATATAAAACAAAATAAATAGTCTCCAAACAAATATGTACACGAAAATATTTACAATTTTAAATATGTAACTAGCAGGAGGTATTGAGGTTATGGTTATGTACCGGGTTGAGATGAGACAAGACTAGTTGAGACAGGATACTGTTTCTACAGTTTGGCATGGGAAGGGTAACTTAAAAACAAGGCTAGTTTACCGACCTTGCCTATCTCATAACCCGGTACATAACCACGACCTGAAGTGACTATTGGGTCATTCTTCCGTGAGCATCCCAGTATTTTTGTACAATATCTTCGAAATAAAATGCTACGCAACACTACGAAAAAAAAAGGCGGTGAAACACTATTTTATTATTACATTATTATTTTTTAAGGGTTACTCACCACTATTGGAGGGGTGTGGTCCCGTCTCCTGACAGGTCTGGCCTGTGGTTCCCGCCCTCAGAGGAGAAGTAGGAGCTGAGCCTTCATCCAGATCTCTGCCACTGAAAAATTAGGAGACAAATATCCTTACCACTGTAAATTCAAGGGTTACATTTTATAGCGGAGCAGGGGTTACTTTCGTACCTATTGTCCAAGATAGGTAAGACTAAAAACAGAGTAAAGCTGAGAACATAGCGCATACAGGATAGACTTATAGAGCATCTAGCACATATGACGAGGAAAGTGACGATAGGGGGAAGCGACGAATTCAAACTGCATACAGCTGAGAGCAAAAAGCTCTATGCTCTGCATGCCACCTCGTTTTCAGCCTAAGTAAAAATTAATTTCATCTTAACTGATTCATTAAACATGCTTACCTGTTCTTATAGGAAGACCAAAGCTCATTTCTTAGACTTTTGAAGTAATCTGAAAAAAAAAAAAAAAAAAAAAAAAAAAAAAAAAGATATGGCATTTATTATCTCACAATGCAGGCAATATTAACGGGGGAACATTTTTGAACATTCCCTTGAAATATCTTACGTTTCCATTACCAGAGCCTTAATACTGTGCTTTGTTTTAATTCCTAATTCATTAAACAAAGATATTCATACCCCTCGTCAGAAGAAAGAAACCTTGAAATCCTGTGCTCTTTTGGCAGAATATAGGGTCCGTGTGGTGTCAGAATAGTTTCCTAGGGTAGAACTTCATCGGTGGACTCTCATCTTCATCATCGGAGATTGTGATCACGGACACCAGACCCTGTAAGAAGAGAGAAATCATAATAACTCTCGAACGATCTGTCCGGTTGGGACGAAATTTGGCAAACAAGTTGAACACCTTAGCAGCCTCCTTGTGAGGACAATTGAGTACCTAGCTACTTTAATGGAGTAGCGTGTTTTCTTGGTCGAGCATGTCACACTACAGGATGGGCATGCTACGACACAGACAAATTAATGCAGCAATTGTCTGGTTACTTGCTAATAAAATCGATAAAAAGAAACTTACGTTAGGTCTCATACGGTAACCATCTCGCGGCTGACTATCGCCTCGTAGTCCAGAGTTCGCACTCGACACCAGCGACATCTGTTCACTGTCTTGCGAACCAAAACGGTAACTCGTCCCGTAATCCGGAGGTTGTTGGTTCGAAACAAACCGCGGGCTGTAATTGGTCGAATCATAATCCGAAGGTCGTTGGTTCAAAGGGAATCCTGGACTGTAACTGGTCGAATAATTCGAAGGTCGTTGGTTCGAAGGATACCCAGGACTGTAACTCGTAGAGCAGAAATCTGACGGTAGTTGAAACCCTCGGTTATGGAAAGATGACAGTCCCGGGGATCGAACTGGTGTCTGTGGTCTGTGAGACCAGGAGGGAGAGTAGGTATAGTTGTCATGGTAACGATAGTTCTCGGGAAGATAGGAGCGACGGGCAGCGAAGTCAGAAGGTTTCCATCTGTGAAAGTTGATATGACAGAAATGGACGGGGCGGTAAAATTAAAACAATCAAAGAAGTGAATTCCAAAACGAACCAAAACCAAGTTTTTGATCCGTTTTCCCTTGTGCATTCCTCTAGTCTAGAATAGAATAGAATATACCTTGTTTATCCTGCTCGAATGAGACTAAAAAGTCCCTCTACCCCAGCAGTCTAAACAAGGTCTCGTGTATTTTATGGGTTTAACGACATAATACAATACATACTGTTTACAAAAGGCCTTGTTTAATTATTAAAAAAGGGGAAAAAATAGTCTAGTGTATTTTAACACAAAAGAAGTCTATAAAACAGAAAGCAAAATATATCTTCTTACCCCGTATCATCATAAGGCGAAGAATTCATCGCAGGATAGCTATGGAAGTGTTGTGCAGGATCACTAGCATCAGCCTCGCTCTGATTCCCGATATGTTTGTGAGGAAACAAAAACAAAGCCCCTTCTTGAGGTGACCTTGTAGGGTGGGGTAACTGAGACAGGTTGGGTGAGAAGACAAACTCCCTGGTCGGTTCCTGATCCAAGTTACCCATGGGGGTGTCTTCGAGTTCAGAAGAATTGGATGCTGAAGAGGAGGGAAAAATTAACTGTGTTAAGCGTTCTTAAATGTTTGTCAAAAATGTCATTTGTTGTTCTTTACAAATACAGGAGGTATTGAGGTTATGGTTATGTACCGGGTTGAGATGAGACAACACTAGTTGAGACAGGATATTGTTTTTACAGTTTGGCATGGGAAGGGTAACTTAAAAACAAGGCTAGTTTACCGACCTTGCCTATCTCATAACCCGGTACATAACCACGACCTGACCTGAGCAGGCGTACATGTCAGATCTACCTGATAGCGTTTGTGTGTGCGCTAATCAGGTAGACCTGACCAGGTGTACCTGTCAGGTCTACCTGATGGTGAGAGGCTGGCGTTAATGTTTTGTTTTAATAAACATCTCTCTCATGAAAACCGTTCTGTTTCAGCAGTTCTGGGAACGGCAAGTAGTTGCGAAGGTCGCTGTGGGGACGATGGCACTTTGGACGATTGTTCTTGTGACTATGACTGTCACGAGGTCGATAACTGTTGTCCAGATTTGAGCTTCTATTGTCCAAACATAGCGCTAGGTAAGTATTTTATTTATTGCTTCTTTGTAGTGATATACCGATGTGATGGAAGAAGTTGCGACTGATTGAGTGTGAGGACGGAGCAGGAATGGTACAGTTGGAGAATTGAATAAAGTAATACGATGATGATCATGTAATTGGTTTCATGGGTCACATTATCATTATTACAATCTTTGATTTGCAGGAACAGACACAACAGTCATAATGGAAACATCAGCTGTAACAAATAAAGGTGACATACCGGTTACAACATTTTTACCACTGGTAGAAAATGATACAGTCGCTAGTCCGTCTGAAGAAACCACTTTGCATCCAAACATTGTAGATCAAAACATAAATCAAGATCAAAGTCAAGGTGTAGAAGAAAATCAAAACATAAACATCATCGCTAGTCAAACTCCTATAGACAATAATCAAGAAAATAACAACATAGAAAAAGTCTATGAAAACACTGAACAAGTGCAAGAGAAAATAAACAACTCAAGTGGCGAAAGAACTCAAGAAAGCTCCAATAAAGGGATTGTAGAAGAAAATCAAAATATAAATGTCATCGCTAGTCAAACTCCTGTAGACAATAATCAAGAAAATAACAACATAGAAGTCAATCAAAAAGACATCAATGAAAACATTGAACACTTACAAGAGAAAATAAGTAACTCAACTAGCCAAAGAACTGAAGATAACTTCAATAACGGGATACAGGAGAATAATTTAGGAAATGCTGGAAATGAGAATCAAGAAATTGATGTTCCCTTTGACAATATAAATACAACAACCTCCGAGCAGACATCTGACAACATGCAAGGTAAGTTAAGGAAACAGGTAACCATCGTTTTAAATAGAATTCTGCTATGGTGAGTCGGTAAAAATCAACAAAAGAAGATCCCTTCTATCTCATACACTGGACTTAAACAGATTAATCTCTATCCGAGCAGACATCTGACAACATGCAAGGTAAGTTAAGGAAACAGGTAACCATCGTTTTTAATAGAATTCTGCTATGGTGAGTCGGTAAAAATCAACAAAAGAAGATCCCTTCTATCTCATACACTGGACTTAAACAGATTAATCTCTGATAGGTATTTACTGTTAATGCTAAATTTCCATTTTTTTCCAGGTACATCATCGCCGAGCAATGTTGATACATCACTCGACACCAATCAAGAAAAATCACCGTCTGAAAGGTTTATTGAAAACTCAATCGCATCAAATAAAACATTTTACAAATTAGGTGTGGATAAAAGCAACCAAAATGATAAAACAAGTTTCGAATACAACGGAAATGTATATCAAAATTTCCCGCAAAATAAAAATAGAATGCGGGGAAGTGTCAAGAAGAGTACGGTTGTATATGAGGAAGAAGAAAACCAATTGAATCCAACTCAAATTTTAAGTAATGAAACAAAAACTAAAGAATATTCTTTTGAAGCAATTACTCGGGGTTATCAAGTCATAAATAATAATAATACTAAAGTTGATGAATCAATAATAATTCAAAACACCACCATAAAGGATGAAGACCAGACATTGACTGAACAGCATTCAAATCTTGAAAATGTTACCATAGATACACAGACTGGTATACCCACGAATGGAAGCATCATTTTCTCTAATGATACAGATCTGATCAAAGAAAATGTAGATGCTATAAATAACAAACAAATGGAATCCAAACTAGCAAATACCACTAAAGACGAGCAAAATATAGTTGAAAACAACATTGGTCCAAGTGAAAATGAAACGCTCGTCAGCAAAACAAACGAGATGAATACTGAAAATATGACTAAAAGCAATAACAATGAAAACCCTTCAGCCTTCAATAGAAATTTTACGAAAATAATTCTTTACAAAAACTTCAACTACGATAACTCATCTGGCACAAATGCCAGTCATATTCAACATATGAATGATATATCAAGAGTACAAATACACACTACTGTCCAATCAAATGGCACACAAGTTGTAGAAAATGTTAACATGAACGATATAGGAAAATGTAATGAAACTACAATTGCAAGGTTAAAACAAATTAATGATCATATAAACAATGTAATAACAGCTAAGAAAAATGTTACCCAAACAGCAAATGCAAGTCAAGTTGAAAATAACAATGCAACCGTCCTGCACAAGTTGAAAAATTTCATCACAAATATTATTGAAAGTCATAATTCATCTGGCACAAATGCCAGTCATATTCAACACATGAATGATATATCAAGAGTACAAATACACACTACTGTCCAATCAAATGGCACACAAGTTGTAGAAAATGTTAATATGAACGATATAGGAAAATATAATGAAACAACAATTGCAAGGTTAAAACAAATTCATGATCATATAAACAATGTAATAACAGCTAAGAAAAATGTTACCCAAGCAGCAAATGCAAGTCAAGTTGAAAATAACAATGCAACCGTCCTGCACAAGTTGAAAAATTTCATCACAAATATTATTGAAAGTCATAATAATGTAAGTATCTTATAGTCATAACATAAGTCATATTCTATTCTATTCCATAACAATGTAAGTATGTACAATCGAACAAGTACATATATTTAGATTATTTAGGTAGCACTGCTAGACGTGTCCTCAGAATAGGTAAGTACTGTTTTTTTTTTTTTTTTTTTTTTTTTTTTTTTTTTTTTTTTTTTTTTTTTTTTTTTTTTTTTTTTTTTTTTTTTTTTTAAATTTATTATTATTTTTTTTTACAGTTCTTTATTTTATTTATATTTTTACAGTAGGAACAAACCCTATTGACCCTTCTGTTACTCTCGTTTTCAGGAAAACCCGGGGTTAAAGCGTGCGACTTCGAAGGCAAAGACCAGTTCTGCGGGTGGCACCAAACCCGAAACATGCTCACTTGGCAGATGGGCTACGACCCGCTCGAAGCCTGGGTGGCATGGGGACCCGACTTCGATCATACATACGGTGTGGGAGGCTTCGGTAAGTTTTATATACGCCAACCTACTTACATCTTTAAGGTAGAAACACACTACTATCATGTCACGTGAGCTCACGTGTTTCTACCTCATTAATATCTCACCTAGAAAACCCATCCCTGAGTTGTCGTCCCAGGTGTAGAATTATTGGTTGTGTTTGAAGAACTTAAAATTGACCTAAAGCGTCCAAAGTTGATTATTATGCTAATGACTTTGATTTTGCTTTCCAGGTCACTACATTCACATGAAAGAAGATGAAGAAGAAATTGATCATACTAATGTGTCCAAAGTTGATTATTATGCTAATGGCATTGATTTTGCTTTCCAGGTCACTACATTCACATGAAAGGTCCAACTGAAGCGACCCGATATCTGACATTCGGGCAACTCAAAAGTCCCACTTATAGGAAACCAGATAATCCAGACGTTTGCTTTCAGTTTTGGTTTCACGTTTATGGAGAAGAGGCAGGTAAGAAATACATTTCCTTAATGTAAGCACGTAAGCAGTAGCTTACATGTAAGCGTACACATACGCAGAGTATACAAAACCCATAAAACACCTAAGACCTTGTTTAGACTGCTGGGAGTGCTGGGGTAAAGGGACTTTTTAGTCTCAGTCGAGCAGGATAAACAAGGTATATTCCATTCTATTCTCCCTCCTCAGGGTAAAGTACAAGAGAAAGGCACACGAATCAAAGTGTCCAGGTGATATACGCAAATAATCATCAGCTTTTCTACAGCAAATTTCTTCACTGGCTAGACTATCATTTTTTAATCAATCTTCCGTTCATAAACCTTCTGATTCTTGATTGCTTCAGGTGATTTGAAAGTTTTGGTGAATCGGGAAGAGGTTTGGAACAGCTCCATCATCAAAACCAAACGGTAAGTACTGTTGATCTTGATAAATAACAACTTTATATTCCTTTAAATTGAACATTTCCTTTCTTTCATTTGGTACCATTTTATGTTTGTAAGTTAAATCTACATATTCTAAAATTTTAAATTCACTGTGTTCTTTTTTCAGTCCAAATCACTCACAAACAATACAGAAAACATCGAGACAGCATTGAATGTGAGTCCAACTGAACGAGATGTTGAAAAGTGGAGCGCTCATATGAATAGAAATGTGAACGTAACAAATCATAACGCAGCAGAATCCATATATTCAGGTAAGTAACAATTGCTTCATAGGCAATATGAAAAGGATATTCGGCCAGAGTTGGGCGCCTTTTTTCTGATTGGGTAAAAATAAATCTAAAGAGATATAGACCTAAATCAGTTCATTTATTTGTATTAATATAATTTTATTGATGATTTATTTAATTACAGATGGCCTCCTCATGTTATCAGATAAAGTAGCGGACTATAACACATCAAAACCTGTAAACTCAACTGAAATACCAATCAACCAAGACAACCCTGGTTTAAAGAAACCATCAGAAGATATTGATCAAACAGCTGATAAAGATGAAAAATATATAAAACAAGTAAACCAAACCAATAGAAACTTTTATATTCAAGACTCAACATACAAACCTGAACCAAATATAACTCGGTTGGCAGAGGACACCAAAAAATATAATAAAAATCCAGACTTTGAAAGTTTAGATTATAAAATCATCAATGCATATCAAAATGAAACCTATGAAGGGCCGGGTAAAATACTTAGTGTTCCCGACAATAGAACCTCAGGAGGTGTAGATAACATCTTAAATCATAAAATGAATACTTTCGTTAGAGATAGAAATTTTTACTCTGGACGAAGGGCCGGGTAAAATACTTAGTGGTCCCGACAATAGAACCTCAGGAGGTGTAGATAACATCTTAAATCATAAAATGAATACTTTCGTTAGAGATAGAAATTTTTACTCTGGAAATGTTGATTTTGTAGCAGATTCAAACACAGCAAGTGGAAAAGATAATGTACTAAATGCAACATCTTCATCTACTACGTATAGCACTCCATCACCACCAGCATCATCAACAAGAACATATTTAATGAGTCCAGTAACAAGATACAAACCCAGGTCTTGTAGCAGATTCAAACACAGCAAGTGGAAAAGATAATGTACTAAATGCAACATCATCATCTACTACGTATAGCACTCCATCACCACCAGCATCATCAACAAGAACATATTTAATGAGTCCAGTAACAAGATACAAACCCAGGTATTTTGTAACGCGCCGACCAATGGTATTTAATTATTCATCAACTGCGAGATCAGCACTCAGAGAGTTCCTTAAAAAATTGAACGTTACCTCAAATGCTTCAAATGTCACGTCAAACCCATTGTCAACGTATAGACCGCTACGCAATTCAACATATTTTTCATTCTGGAGAACGAGAAAACCAACAAGTACACTATCACCAAACACAGCATCATCAACTACAATACGGAATCTGGAATACAATACCTCGCGTTCTCCCAGCCGGTTCGCAACTACTCCGAGTACTATTGATGTGGTTTCCATACTACAATACGGAATCTGGAATACAATACCTCGCGTTCTCCCAGCCGGTTCGCAACTACTCCGAGTACTATTGATGTGGTTTCCATTAGTTTGTTAAAAAGCACAGTCAACATGACCGATGGTATGTTTACCAAGAACAAGGATAAACAGTATAAATATGAAGTATGGGAAGAGACTACCACGACGAGCACTGTCAAGGAACACATTATCATTCAAGCTGCATCGTCTAAGAATGACAGTACAAGTAAGTGAACAGTCTAAGTATGTATGTGTGTTGCATACGTCGGGATCTTTGACCATTGGGCCATTTTCCGGACAGTACAATTAAACTCTTTACGAAGAAAGTTATGTTGAGGTAGAAGATCCCTTGTAGATAACTTGAGTTACACAATATGTGTTACTCATAAGGCCCGCTCCCACTTGTCGTTCGGAGAAAATCATGTCGCCTGTAGTGAGAAAATGAAACACTCTCATTTAAATTACATTATTTACTGGCCATTCAGAAAAAATTGGATGGACCTTTCTTTTCAAATAGGAGACCAATATTTAGACCTTTATCTAGTTACTAAAACCATGCATATGAATTATGAAGACATGAAGAGGGAAATCTTTTTCATTGCGGTCTCCGTAATCAACGCCTTTGGTTCTCTTCTGATTCCAGACAATTCCCTCCGGTCCTCTACTTCCTCCCTGGTGAGTGCCATCAGCATAGTGTTAGTCGCACTCACAGTATTGCTATCTTCTCTCACGTCCTACTGTCTCGTCCAGAAGTATCGTAGGAAGCGTGCAGACGACACGGAGATTGAATTCCTCACAGGAGATGAGCTGCTGTATTTCCACACGCCTAGTCCACACTTGAGATCTCATCGCGGTCAAAATCCAGAACCTGAGGTCGACGACAATATGCGCAGCTTTTGAAGCTTCTTCTAGTCTTTCTGGCCTCGGCCATTTTAATTTAAGGTGGTCTATACTTGATCCCTTGTGTGACACGTTCATTTTTGTTTAGGACTATTGCACACGCATTGTTATATTTGTACATTTTGAAGCTTATAGTATTATCCTCAAGGGTTCTGTTCATCGAAGTTTCTGGGTGAAATAAATCACCAGAATTCTCAGAATTACGTAGGTTCTGTCCAGGAAAATTCAGAGTCGTGTACACAAAGTCCATAGTATTTAATATCAAAGAGGTAATGCGGTGGTACTAGAAATGATTTCTTCAGCAAGAGGGAAAATTCGGCTTTCTAGCAAGGCTTTTGGGATAAAATATTCAAGAGTTGGTATCTTCACTCCGGATAATAATTAAATTGTTTAATAACAAGACCAATAATGTATAAACATTAAATATGTAGGAACATGTTTTTAATTTTTACCTGGATCCTTTTCCCCAATAAAAACTCTGATTAATGCTAATAAACAATTCATATAAAACAAAATAAATAGTCTCCAAACAAATATGTACACGAAAATATTTACAATTTTAAATATGTAACTACATAATCGTAACGGACTGTGTTTAAGAAAAGTATTACAAAATTTCATGTTTTTAATTATATGGTTTCAAAAAATTCATATTCAAAATATGATCATTATTCTAAGTTGGCATTTTGCACCATGATTTTAATGGGAATTTTTCTACGAAAGTATGACCCAAATCATGCTAAGAGTATGTGTACTGTGTGCAATAAGGAAAATCTAAACAAATAAAGGAGGTTCATAGATCATACCATACTGCTTGCACTAGCATGGTAAGTTGAATTTAGGACATGGAAGGAGCACAGATATTATTTCTGGGCGTCCTAAGGGTTTAAACCCAATCTCTCCAACACCGTGAAATGGGCATTTCACGAAAGTATGTAACTACATAATCGTAACGGACTGTGTTTAAGAAAAGTATTACAAAATTTCATGTTTTAAATTATATGGTTTCAAAAAATTCATATTCAAAATATGATCATTATTCTAAGTTGGCATTTTGCACCATGATTTTAATGGGAATTTTTCTACGAAAATATGACCCAAATCATGCTAAGTGTATGTGTACTGTGTGCAATAAGGAAAATATAAACAAATAAAGGAGGTTCATAGATCATACCATACTGCTTGTACTAGCATGGTAAGTTGAATTTAGGACATGGAAGGAGCCCGATATTATTTCTGGGCGTCCAAAGGGTTGAAACCCAATCTCTCCAACACCGTGAAATGGGCATTTCACGAAAGAAAAGTAAGGTAAATTTACTGGGAATCTCACAATGCAGGCAATATTAACGGGGGAACATTTTTGAACATTCCCTTGAAATATCTTACGTTTCCATTACCAGAGCCTTAATACTGTGCTTTGTTTTAATTCCTAATTCATTAAACAAAGATATTCATACCCCTCGTCAGAAGAAAGAAACCTTGAAATCCTGTGCTCTTTTGGCAGAATATAGGGTCCGTGTGGTGTCAGAATAGTTTCCTAGGGTAGAACTTCATCGGTGGACTCTCATCTTCATCATCGGAGATTGTGATCACGGACACCAGACCCTGTAAGAAGAGAGAAATCATAATAACTCTCGAACGATCTGTCCGGTTGGGACGAAATTTGGCAAACAAGTTGAACACCTTAGCAGCCTCCTAGGGGTGTTCTCTACCACTTAACCCTCAGAGATCCATCATTAGGGAGTCACATTCTCAAATACCTAATCAGGGTAAAAATTCATGCCATGGCTGATCTTGAACCTGTGTCTCCCGTTTACCAGGCGAGCGCTTTGACCACTACGCCACCAAGGCAGGTTGATGGATGTAACTGAATAAGAAGGTACTTGTTGTTTTGTTCATAGATTGGGTTTCCCAGATGACTTCCACTTCAGGGTTCAGAGGAGCGGGTATACTAGGAAGAAGAAGGGGAATATATTAAATTGTTTAAGATTTTTTTAGGGACATATACAATATACGTAGTACATAATATTTGATGGAGAGGATTGATTTCACTCTTTTCCCAAATTAAATGAGGGAAAAAATCAGTATACTGCCTGTAGCACTCAAAGGACCCTCCTGGTCAGTCCATATCCTATCCTAAAGCACTCAATACCAAAGGTGACCAAGACTCTAGAGTGGAATGTAACCGATAGGCAACGTTAACGCCGGAGGTGTTCACCCACTTGTCGTTCGGAGAAAATCATGTCGCCTGTAGTGAGAAAATGAAACACTCTCATTTAAATTACATTACCTACTGGCCATTCAGAAAAAAATTGGATGGAAATCACAATTGGGAATGGACCTTTCTTTTCAAGTAGGAGACCAATATTTAGACATTTAAAGAAATCTAGCGATCTTTATCTAGTTACTAAAACCATGCATATGAAGACAGGAGGTGTTCTCTACCACCTAACCCTCAGAGATCCATCATTAGGGAGTCACATTCTCAAATACCTAATCAGGGTAAAAATTCATGCCATGGCTGAGCTTGAACCTGTGTCTCCTGTTTACCAGGCGAGCGCTTTGACCACTACGCCACCAAGGCAGGTTGATGGATGTAACTGAATAAGAAGGTACTTGTTGTTTTGTTCATAGGGGTACATAGACTTACTTATTGTTTTGTTCATAAGGGTAATTAGATGGGGACGCACAATGAACATCGTTTCCTGATGGAATAATAGCATCCAGATCTTCATTCAAACGAGCTACCTGCTCACTTCTATTCACAAGACCTGTCGAACATAATAATCAACGATATAAAATTAATAATTCGCGCAGAGCTCGATTAATTTGGCCCAAAATCTAATCAATCCCAAGCAGGCTCAAAGTGTAGCGGCCTACAAAATTTGATTAAAAAATATATGTATTCTCGTAGCTCAAAGACAGGTGCTTGAACCTAAAGGGGATTTAGCTAATAATACTCTTACATAAAGAAATCTCTTACCTCTGCAGGCGACTTTGCTCTTTTGACTTTTTTGGAAAAGACCTCGTTTAACCTGAAACAAGACAATATGTTTGTAGAGTTTCTAAATTTCGGTAAACCAGCACCGGTCGACCAGTTTTTAAATTTCGTTTCTAAATAAAACCAGTTTCTAAATTTCGGTAAACAATGCTAATGACTCCAAATGGTTTCTTCATAAATTAATTTCAATATCAAGATAAACCCTTTATACCCTTGACAAATGGAGTGTACCTAAAGGCATTTGATTTATCCACTCGACAGCCTCAAAAAATCATGATACACAGACTGCAAATCATCTATCTGGAAAGGGTTAACACGATTAATTACTTACAGTCAAGCGGTCAGTTCGATTGATTTTAGTAATACCAGAGGCGGCAGAGCTAGGGTTTCCGTGGTTTTGTTTTGTCGAGTGAACAGGGGCGGTCTCTTGAGGAACCTGTAATAAATAAAAAGGTCACGGGTTCGATTTCCAGAGCCGACAAATATTTGAGCCGGTACATCAATTTTTCTGATACTCTGGTGTTGGCCCGCAGCCTCCTTGTGAGGACAATTGAGTACCTAGCTACTTTAATGGAGTAGCGTGTTTTCTTGGTCGAGCATGTGAAATAGCTGCTAAAGGGGTCACACTACAGGATGGGCATGCTACGACACAGACAAATTAATGCAGCAATTGTCTGGTTACTTGCTAATAAAATCGATAAAAAGAAACTTACGTTAGGTCTCATACGGTAACCATCTCGCGGCTGACTATCGCCTCGTAGTCCAGAGTTCGCACTCGACACCAGCGACATCTGTTCACTGTCTTGCGAACCAAAACGGTAACTCGTCCCGTGTGTACTTTCACCTTTAGAGGTAATCAGTATTTTTCGTTAGTACCTATTGACTATTGACCTTAAAACTAAAATGTGATTTTCTTAATACTTGTAGTTAGATGATTCCTTTGACTAAATTGAAGTTGTCATGCACACACAGACACACACACCTTCTACATAGGCTGAAGCTGCATAGAGTTGAAAAAGACCTTACTATAGCACAAAATGTTGGGACAAGACAAGCAAAGGTACAAAAACAAATGGGATTTTAAAGGGCTCTAACTTACCAGAAACTCCAATCTTGAATGAGTTACGAGCATAGATAGAAACTTTGGCGTTAAGTTCCAGTGAGCCAGCAAAGTTCTTTATTGCCTCCTCCACAGTATCAGCAACTGAAAGTTTAATATTGGGCTTGCTAGTGTTTACAGACATAGTAGGAAAGTAAGTTAGAAGTTTGACATTTATTTGTCAGGAAAAGAAAACTTGACATGAACAGATTCACAATTCAGAATATAGATTTGGGGGAAAAATAATAAAAAAAGTAGAGTAAAAAACTTTGAAATTAACAACGAACAACGGCGATAAGATAAGAATGTCCTTTCTTTTTTCTTTCCAGTTTCCACTTCCACTTCGCTCGTCCAATGCCACTATGCCACTGCAGACCCAAGAAAATATAAATTTTAAAATTTCCCGCTAAACAGGGAAATCACAAGTGCACAGTGTAGCGCAAACCGGGGTAAATGATGTGTTTTTAGATTGCAAATTTTTTCAACGGGTTACTTTCTGGTGTTACTTTGACCCAGCAACTAAACGGGTTAACGGGAAGTCTCTTCTAGCCCATCTGATTTGAGGCATACTACGAGATGTACATGCTACAGCACAGACCACACGAGTCTAATGTAGTAGTTTGTTAAATTCCTACGAAATAAAAACGGCGGTGAAACACCCATCCTTTTATTATTATAATTATTATAATTATTATTATTAGTATTATTATTATTATTATTATTATTATTATTATTATTATTATTATTATTATTATTATTATTATTATTATTATTATTATTATTATTATTATTATTTTTTTTTAGAAAAGGACTGAAACGTCCTGTCCCTTGATTATTACACTACTATGGGAAAACAGAGTTGTACAGTAAATAAAGAAATAAAACGACGGTAAGTAAATAACAAATGCAAAATAATCTTTATATGTTGTTCCTCAAGAATCACAGAATTACAAATGGAATGATCAAAGAATACTCTCTTTAAATTAGGTATAAAAAATACTACATAAGACTAAAATAAACATTTAATATGTCTACCCTGTAAAACCGTAAGTATAAGGTAGGTGATTTTTTACTTTTTTTTGTGGTAACAATGTTGCTCGTGGTTTTATATGTTCTTCACTTGAGTTGAAATTCTTAAGATCTCTGTTTTTTGTTTGATTGTGGATTTGTTTGTCGGATTTACTTACTTAAACGTTTTCCATCTTTTCTCTACTTTCTCATTTTCTTACTCCCATTACAGCGATCTCTTCCTCTCTCTCCCACCCCCTTTCTCTCTCTAATTCCTACCCTAAACCCTTCTCTCTCTCCTTCTGCCTCAATCAGTAGGCAATATCCCTTTCATTATCATTATTCCATAAGGGCGTGCAGGAGGTAAAGGCTTCGATTTCGGAACCCCATTCCTTCAGGATGGGTTCATTTCTGGGTATCAGTTTGCCAGCTTCGGCATCCAGGTACCATTCTACGTTACAGTTGGGCTCTGTAGCGTTAATGTAGAATCCGGGCAGTCGCTCGCAATCCACCAGAATGCGCTGGGAACAAACAAAACGTTAATGGAGAAGTATAAACAAGGTATATTCAATTCTAAACTAATCTACAGAGACTGAGCATCCCAGTATTTTTGTACAATATTTTCGAAATAAAATGCTGCGCAACACTACGAAAAAAAGGGCGGTGAAACACTATTTTATTATTACACTAGCTGAATTCCGTCGCTTCGCTCCGGAATCCCGCTAGTTCATCCCGAGGCAGGGCCAAACTTGTGGAAAAGGCATGGCCGAACTTGTAGTTATCAAACTAAAACTAAAAACATAAACGAAACTCAAATATTAGGCGAGCGAGGAAAAGTTTTCTCTCCCGCAGTCTCTGCACTCTGTGTATTTCTTGACGTTACAGTTGGGCTCTGTAGCGTTAATGTAGAATCCGGGCAGTCGCTCACAATCCACCAGAATGCGCTGGGAACAAACAAAACGTTAATGGAGAAGTATAAACAAGGTATATTCAATTCTAAACTAATCTACAGAGATATCCTGCACGGTACACGGAGGCAACACATGGTTTAAGTTAGCCGACAAAAGTAATAGTTGAAGGACGAAGTAAACGAACGGCAAATATTGATCTCTTGCACCTACATATATGTATTTTTTTAGAGATAGAATACCCGTGTACCTACTTTTCTTTCTTGTGGAAAAAGTGTTTTAAGTACCGTCATTTTATTTCTCTCCCTCCTCTAATTTTGTTCTATACCTACCCTTGTTTTTCCCCTTCTGGGACCTAGCCAAGAAAGGGACTTTTCAGTCTCATTCTGGCACTATAAACAGGGTATATTCTCTTCTATTATAATTTTTGTCTTCCTGTCCCTCTTACCTTAATAATGTCCGCCTTCCCTGCCCCGATCAGGTACAGGATAATATTCCTGGCCTTGTGTATGACGGGGAACGTAATCGTGACCCTCTCAGGGGGAGGTTGGTATATTCTCTTCTATTATAATTTTTGTCTTCCTGTCCCTCTTACCTTAATAATGTCTGCCTTCCCTGCCCCGATCAGGTACAGGATAATATTCCTGGCCTTGTGTATGACGGGGAACGTAATCGTGACCCTCTCAGGGGGAGGTTTGGGCGAGTCCTTAATGGGGGCCACCCACAGGGATCTCTCCTTGAGTAGGGGATGGTCCGGGAATAGGGAACATGTGTGCCCATCCGGTCCTAGACCGAGTAGAAGCGAGTCAAACCGGGGCCAATGGGCTTGGCCTGGGGGCAGGGGGTCTTTGAACTCGTACGGGAAGTGAGAGCGAATGGTTTGCTCGTAGTCCTTGGCAGCTTCTTCCACTGAAAAGAAAACAGAGTGTAAATACAACGGGGTGTAGAATGTAGATGGTTTGATTAAACAGCAGAGAATTGGGCATGAGCCTGCCTAGTTAGCTTGCAAGAGAGAGCTCCTGCCTTATAAGAGCCGGGGAAAATAAGGGTTGTATTCTGAATGCGCGCCTGCCTGGTAAGAGAGAGATCGCGGGTTTGATTCCAGACAGGGTAAAACAAGGTTCGACCTCGGAATGTTTCCCATGTCCAGTCTTCCTTCTCTCTTCGATTTCGGGAAGATAAAACCTTCTTTGTTAATTCCCTCTAAAAAGCATGGTTCAATCTGCTTTACTATGGTATGGACTCTATGGACATTGGACACTCACTTGAGACTAAAGACCATTTTGTGCTCGGGGTCATAAAGATTGGGAAGGCAAACTTATTTTAGAAGCTTTTTACTAATTTTAACCCATGATACAGATGATACTTACCAGGTAAAGAGGTGTTGACAGGCACAAACGACTCCTCTGTCAAGCCAGGGAATTTCCCAAGCAGAAGTTTCTTATAAACCCCAAATGTTGATTCTGGATGGTCATATGGGACCATCCTTTCATCACAGAAGAAAATTTTCCATTTGCTAAAGTCCGTGCGGACTTTGGGCAAGATGTCTTCGGCCAAAGCTTTTATCAAAGATCCACCTGAAATGAAGGAGACCAGCTTCTATAGAATTTAAAAAAAAAAACTTTCAGTAAAATCTACATAGTTATCTTCCCTAGCTGGACTATTTGTACACATAGGTGCCTATCCCTATGTTTCAATGTAAAAAGAATCTTTTATAAAATTCAAGTAGGTACCTGATGTCATAAACGAGGTTCCTGCTTACTGTGAGAGATTGAAACTGATCAAATATTGCTACTTAGATGAACATAGATAGGAGACAAAAACAATTTAATAAACTAAAAGATGTAGGTACTTACAAGATTGACAAGACAAAACACCAGGCAGGTTCATGCTGAAGCTGAACAAGTCACCAAATGCAAACACCATGCAGAAATGAAATTTACAAATTTTTAGGTCATTAAGAGTGATTAAAAAAAAAATGTTTGGTGCAGGATTACTTCATATTTACAAATTAATACAAAATAAAAAAGAAATTTAAGTGCTAGAAAATGCTGTATAAGGTTAAATACAAATTACACCTGGTGTTAAAGAAGGTGTAATTTGCCAGAATTAGAAAAGAGGAAACACTATCACCATAGGTAAAATAAGATAAGGAATTAAGAAAAGGTTAAAAAAAATGTTTGGTGCAGGATTACTTCATATTTACAAATTAATACAAAATAAAAGAAGAAATTTAAGTGCTAGAAAATGCTGTATAAGGTTAAATACAAATTACACCCGGTGTTAAAGAAGGTGTAATTTGCCAGAATTAGAAAAGAGGAAACACTATCACCATAGGTAAAATAAGATAAGGAATTAAGAAAAGGTTATAAAAAAATATGCAAGAAGCCTTTATTTATAGTTAAAACAAAGTGCTCTATTTATAGCATGGTTAAAGCATAACAAAGTTCAAACAAGCAATACCTAGTGGCTTATGCCCAGTTTCAAATCAGCTCTAAGTAATAGACTTACTGCTGGTCAAGCAATATCTGATGGGTAAATAAGTACATGCTAATTAAAAAAAAATAATTAGCTAAAGCTGATATTTTGTTTTCTTTTGCTTCTGTTTGCTCAAGCCTCTAGTTGATTTTTAAATGAACTGTAAAACCAAGCATTACAGTTAGGGAGTTAGAACATAAAAGTTGAATGCACTGGCAAGTGATTCCTACTTTATGCCACAGCATAAAATGTGTAAGTATTTCTTATAGTCTTATACCTACATGCAAAGGAATTATTATATTATTTGACATAGTAAAATAGGTAAGCAGAACATATTTTAGGAAAGCAATATTATTTAATGCAGAACCATACAACCTCTCAACACCTTTCACTATCATTCAAGGTGACTTCAAAATTGATCTTGATCTAAAAAATTGTCTTTACATAGGAACCTAAGTAAGTACTATCATTGCCAAAACCTGGATGTTAAATTACCCACTTAAGTACCTACGTTTTTCAAATGTCCTTACATGCTGTGAATGTACTTTCACCTTTAGAGGTAATCAGTATTTTTCGTTAGTACCTATTGACCTTGTAAGGTCTGATCTAAAACTTTCAACAAAACTAAAATGTGATTTTCTTAATAACTACTTGTAGGTAGATGATTCCTTTGACTAGATTGAAGTTGTCATGCACACACACACACACCTTCTACATAGGCTGAAGCTGCATAGAGTTGAAAAAGACCTTACTATAGCACAAAATGTTGGGACAAGACAAGCAAAGGTGTTGGCCCAGTGCCTTTCATTGGGGACTATTGTGTATTTCCTCACTCATCTGAAGAGTGAGGGAAGGAGTGGGAGAGAGTAGGGGATGGAGAGAGATGGACTTGCTAAGACCCAGGCAGTGAGCCTCACAAGGACAAGGTATGTGAATCTAGAGTTTAGACCCTTGACAAATGGAGTGTGTCTGAAGGCATGTAGGTACATCATGTGTTCCAATCCACTCGACCACTAAAATAGATAGCGCTGGGTCTTCTTACCTGACGCAACTTATCAGAGTTCACACTGCGTAACTTGTACTTGTTCAGATCTTTTCTCTTCTTCAGCACCTCATAATGTGTTCCAATCCACTCGACCACTAAAATAGATAGCGCTGGGTCTTCTTACCTGACGCAACTTATCAGAGTTCACGCTGCGTAACTTGTACTTGTTCAGATCTTTTCTCTTCTTCAGCACCTTGGGTTTGCTATATCTTCTATCGGAGAAATCCATGGTCCCTCACTACTGGGAAAGGTGTTCGATTTCACTGAAAGAAATGGAAGCAACATAGACAAAGGCGGGCATGCAAGTGAGGGTTGGCGTGCGGGCGTGTAACATGCAAAAGATTGTATCAGCGTGCGTATATACATGCAATCAGGAAGAAGTGTCCTATCTAATAGTAATGGGGATTGGGGAGACAGTTAGACCAGTGGTAACGCGCTTACTTGTCATGCAGAAGGTAACGATTTCGATGCCCACCATCGACGAAAATTTGTACGTCTTGTTTTTAGATTGCAAATTTTTTCAACGGGTTACTTTCTGGTGTCTCGTGTTGACCCAGCAACTAAACGGGTTAACGGGAAGTCTCTTCTAGCCCATCTGATTTGAGGCATACTACGAGATGTACATGCTACAGCACAACATGCAAGTGAGGATTGGCGTGCGGGCGTGTAACATGCAAAAGATTGTATCAGCGTGAGTATATATGTACATTAAATCAGGAAGGAGTGTCCTATCTAATAGTAATGGGGATTGGGGAGACGGTTAGACCAGAGGTAACGCACTTGCTTGCCATGCAGAAGGTAACGATTTCGATGCCCACCATCGACGAAAATTTGTACTTGTTTTTAGATTGCAAATTTCGTACAATCGTATATACATGCAATCAGGAAGAAGTGTCCTATCTAATAGTAATGGGGATTGGGGAGACGGTTAGACCAGTGGTAACGCACTTGCTTGCCATGCAGAAGGTAACGATTTCGATGCCCACCATCGACGAAAATTTGTACTTGTTTTTAGATTGCAAATTTCCAAGTCCACTTTTTTAATTTTCTTGAAATATAATAAATTTCAATTTATCATGATATTTTATTGACTTATTGTTCATTTTTATAATTTTTAAAATGATTTTTAGTAACCTAGTACTCTTTCAATCAGCAAAAATACCCTCGTTTTATTTTATGAATTTAGTAACATTTCCATTTCATTTATTTGCAGGGTGGCAACAGTGCTTCTTATCGTCCATGACCTTGACCTCCATTTTAAATTTTTGAACCGACATTTGACAAGTTCTATCAAATTATCAATGCACTTGTGCACGTGTTTTGCATTTATTATTTTTATTATTTATTCCCTGTATTTGAAATTAAATCCTGCATTTCCGTACGCATTTTATCACCTTATCAACTTCATCTTCAGTGGGGGTTTAAAATGGAGAAGCATGATAGCAGATACGACCTAATTACAATGAATTACCAGTAAGTATCTGTATCTCACAGGTTTCAAAACTCTTCCTATGATGTCAAGTTGTTAAGGTTTGTGTGAACGATTACCCCTACGTTCACTTTGATAGGTACTTTTCAGTTTTACAACTTTTACAGGTAGCTGTTAATCTGCCCCCATGAGCACAACAATGTCCCCAAATTGACATTATTTTATGGTTTGGTATTTCACCTCTGGCTAGATTATGTTAAATGTAAAAAGTTCTGGCCCCATGAGCACAACAATGTCCCCAAATTGACATTATTTTATGGTTTGGTATTTCACCTCTGGCTAGATTATGTTAAATGTAAAAAGTATATCCTATTTCTTGGTGAGTACAAAATGAAATTTCTCCCAAAAAGAACCACCTAACCCAATTTCTCCCATAGTTCATCTTGGACTGCCCATCTGATAAGGGTTGGGAAAAGCCAACAGATTGGTGTCTGGATAAGTGACCATCTGGGCTATTATGTGCTGCTGGACAGTTGCTGACTTTTCCAGCCCTGCTCAGGGGTGAGATCAATGTGAGTAGCTGATGGGTAGTGTGTTAATAAATGGAGTGTATAACTCCCATTGTGAGAGCACCTTAGATTTTAAAAGTGAATTAAAACTTCTAACCAATCTTCTTTTCAGATTTCATCCTAGCTTGATAAAGACAGCAACCCACCAAGAAGTTATGAATCCCAAACACAAACCAGGTACCTATGATTCATCTGATAAATTTGATACCTGAGGTAAAGCTTTTCCAGACTATATTTGTAAAGTTGAAGCTTTTTTGTATGGATTCCCTATAAAATGTACCTACAGCTTTATCTGCATTTGTAGGGGCAGGGTTCTCCTGAAGACCTGAAGGAGCATGGAAGACCATTTTTCTCAAAGTTAGTGTAAACTCTCTTTTCAAACCAGAGAGAAAACCCCTGCTTTTTCATTTCTTTACAGAGCACTGGTATGGCATACCTATTTGTCAGGAAACAAGACCACAATTCCCACAGGTTGTCCTAGGACATTTGGAATGTCTAAAAATAGTGAGAATTGCTGGATTGAGTCGACTGGTGTTTTGAAACTATCTCAACTCAACCATGATTGAGGTAAGTTGACTTATAAAAAGAATATAAGTAAGCAAGTATAAGGTCTTAAATAAGGCCACCCTTGGCATGATTGAGCATGTGGTGTCAGAACAATTAAGTACAGTCCAAATAGGTAGGTTTTTTTTTCTTCTATTACTTAGGCTAGCTAAGCATTTCCAAGGGGTTTGTGGGTATGATCTGTGTCTTTTCTGCCATGACATGTTCTCTTGTCTCTTGTTGCATTTTACCTACTTATGGTTTGAATAATTTTTCAGCCAAATTTTATTATAAAGAAGGTACTTACCTACCTCCTACAGTCTTTCTTCTCTCTTCGATTTCGGGACGATAAGACCATAGCAGTTACAGTTCCCTCTGTCAAACCTCTTAAAAAAAAGAAAAAAAAAATTAAACAAACAGAACATGAATTCAAGTAAACAGAACAAACAGAACAGAATTGAAAATTGAAAGTAGGTAAAATCAGATAATCTAACAGCTTATACCAATTGCCATTGCCACACTCCAAGCAGAAAAAGGCCCAATTTAAGAACATTACATCACAAAATTTACGTGTAATGTGCTATCAGATTATCATCACAATAAGAAAGTAAGTGCAATTAGGTCTGAAGGTAAGTACTGGTACCGCCTACCGTTTTATACGTTAGAAAGTTAACTCTTAATTCCCTACACTTATGGATAATATTCAAAGTTTTCACATAGGTAGGGCGTAGGGCAAGGTAAGGGCACGCACATTCCCATTTATCTTGTGCCGAAAATTTGATAACAAAGTCAAACACGTGAAAAAGTAGAACGTTCGAAAATTGTTTACAATTTGGAGTTTCTATGACAACGTTTTAACTTTTTTCACGAAAGTTTAATAGGAAACACGAAAGTTTTGTGCGTCAGGTAGAGCGAGGAAGGGTTTTCTTCTTGTCTTAGAGAAGAGAGAGAGAGAAAAAAAAATGCAAAGTGCATCCTCACTCTAATTTCCACGCTTGAACTTTCTGTTCCACAAACATAATTTCACATTGTCAGTGTCTTTTTCCATGGGCCAAGGTATACGAAGTTGCCACAAGATCGACCAGCCCACGTTGTTTTATCAGACTGATGTTATTTATGGAAGGCATGTTCTTGAATCATACTATTGAGGTTTGCTAGTAATGTTTGATGTCATTTTCAGCAACAGAGCACAATCTTGAAGGCATTTAGACTGGTCACATCTGTCAACAAAGGCTTATTTGCTTCTATTTTGAGATCCTTATCATACTAGCTTATTTAACTCTTGTGTCAAAAAACGTCACATAGGTGTGTACCCATGTGCTCTGATGGAAATTTAGAAATGTAAGTAACTTGATAGTTTGAAACGCCCAATGTCAACTGAGGCAACTGTCACATCAAATAGGTTCAAAAGATAAATGGATGAGAGAATTAAGAGACAAACGTATGACTTTTTGATATGTTGAGTGTCTCGTCAACTTTTTTTCCCTTCGGCACCGCTTTTGCATTATTCCAAGGCATTTCTTACTATTTTTCTATTCCTTTTCCTTACATTTATTCGACTTTTACTTTAATTTTGCTGCTCATCCATCTTTTATCACGCTTAGGCATTTTTAGGGACATGCCTTTTCGTTTATAATATAATTTTTTTTTCATATTATAAACAAAAATGTTCCCGAATTCTGATCTCATTCTAATACGTCATCTGCTAGATACTCTTACATAGTAATTACATAGGAAGTATTGAAATATGATTTCTCAGAAAGGCAATTAGTGGCAAATGAGCTGAACTCCCCAGCTACCAGACCCATTTAATTTGGAAAGTAAAACTTTACTACTTACTAGTACCCATTGGGTACTACTCTAACGTGGTGCTATGCTATATTAAAGTGCTGAAATAAAGAGTAAGAGACGCATGTCCTACCCTCGACAGTCTAAATAAAGCACTTGAAACATCATGATAGGAACGTTGAAACTATCAAAGTCGTAGACATTAAAAGGTTGCTCTCCTATATAAATTCATTAAAACTTTCGACAGTAAAAGTGGGTAATTAACCAAGCACCACGCTTTCTACTTCGGGTAATGGCACATATTTGAGATTTCTACGCAAAGCACGTAGCAAAAGTTATCAACGTAGATAGAGTTGGGAGCTACCGAGCTACTATCGTTCCAAGAAGATGACGTTTTTACCAGGTAGTTAGTCAGGTACCTACTTCCTTTCCGTGTTATTTATTATGCATTTTAGGAAAGATAAGGTCGAGAAAGACTTGAGAGAAAGGAGGAGGCGTTAGATAGCAAAAATTATTAGCTAGAGTTGGAAGCTACTGTCGTTTCAAGAGATGACGTTTTTACCAGGTAGTAAGTCAGGTACTTTCCTGATTACCTTCCCGTGTTATTTATTATGTATTTTAGGATAGATAAAGTTGAGAAAGACTTGAGAGAAGGAATGGAAAAGGGAGGAGGCGTTAAATAAAGGGACAGGATAAATGAAGATGCAGTAAAAGAATGAGAAGATAAGGACGTTAGGAGTTCAGGATGAAGTAGAAAACAGGTGGTTGGTTTTGCATTCACACTCACAGTAGATTAAAATATCCCTACGCATTCAACTGCAAATGTTTCTACTCAATGATTCTTTAATTTGCTTACTTGTTTTATTAGGTAGGTAGGTAGGTAGCTAGGTAGGTACCAGGTACAAATAAACGTAAAAAATGTTTAAAACACCTAAATTTCAGTGACCCACCATAATAGTTAAGTTACAGTAGTAAAATAAGCATTTCAAACAAATGTCAAATTTTATTGTGCGCTGTTATTGTCAACTCATATTTTCGTAGTGTCTGAATTTCTAGTTTCCACTGCCTCTCTTGCAATTTGCAATATTGTCCTATTTGCATTAAACGTAGTGCCAAAATCAGGAATCGTAGTGCAGTTAAATCCTTCGATTTTCAGTGTGGTGTTTTCTCCGTGAGTTTTCTAAACATGAGCCCAGAAAGTGTGAAATTTAGTGATTCCTGTAATCCAAGAGGTTCAAGGAAATAGTTTCTAGTTTTGAGGATTTGGGAACCTCATCTCATTGCAATATTGTCCTATTTGCATTAAACGTAGTGCCAAAATCAGGAATCGTAGTGCAGTTAAATCGTTCGATTTTCAGTGTGGTGTTTTCTCCGTGAGTTTTCCAAACATGACCCCAGAAAGTGTGAAATTTAGTGATTCCTGTAATCCAAGAGGTTCAAGGAAATAGTTTCTAGTTTTGAGGATTTGGGAACCTCATCTCCTAGCAGCTAAAGGGTAAGCCATCCATCATTCTGTTAAGTTGTTTTACAGTCTGTACCGTAAGCCGCGAATTACCAAATAATTTTTGAGAACCTCGAGAATCGAGATAATATCCACATGATAATTCTTGGGTACTTACCTAGGTATGCATTGTCATCAGTGGTCCATAAATTTGAAATTATTTTTCTCCAGTTCCTACTTTTCAGGTACCTATCTGTGTACCTAAAAAGCTAGTTCGGGACATCATCTAGGTTTCTCCCAAAAATGAATAATTTATGATTTCATATTCATAACATCTAGAATTGCAGATACACCGTGTCGAAATTTTTACTAATTACTTCTGCTCAACTTGAAAGTTCATTTTTAGTATGAGAAACAACTTTTCTAATTTATTGTCACCAGCTTTTTATTATTTTCAACTGAAAAGGTTTTCTATCTTCCCATCATTCACGCTGGATATTAAAACTTTCTCGCTTCCCTTTTCATTTTTACTAATCACTTCTGCTCAACTTGAAAGTTCATTTTTAGTATGAGAAACAACTTTTCTAATTTATTTTCACCAGCTTTTTATTATTTTCAACTGAAAAGGTTTTCTATCTTCCCATCATTCACGCTGGATATTAAAACTTTCTCGCTTCCCTTTTTAATAACACATCGAATCACTAAGCAGGAAAAAGTCTGCCAAAATAGAACAGATTGATATAATAACTTCTGGCAAACTTTATTAAGAAAAGTCTGTGCGAACAATCTTTTTCCCTCCTAATTCTGTTTTTATTATACCCATACCTTACCTTATCATCCAGTCCTCCCTGCGAATCTTGGAACTTGCCTTTGCTCATCCAATCTCATCTTTCATACTTTATCACTTTCCAGTTTTTGAGCAACACATTGGCTTCTCTAGCTTGAGATATTTCATCACTTTCATTTCAGTTTTAGGAAAATTTAATATTTTTATTCTTACTGTCCATTTTCACTTTTCGAAATAGGTATGAAGAAGGAGGAGGAGGAGGAGGAGAAGAAGAAGAAGAAGAAGAAGAAGAAGAAGAGGAAGAAGAAGAAGAAGAAGAAGAAGAAGAAGAAGAAGTAGACGACGACGAAAAAGAAAAAATAGTTAGGTACAGTCCACGTCAACTGGGAAGTCCGATGGAAGCGCATGGAGGGGAACCGCAACTTCTCAACTGTAAGTCGGACAGTTCTAGCATCTCTAGTACCCCTCCCTCTTTCAGTCCCTATCATTCCCCACATCCTCCTCCTAATGCCTATTGTTTTGAGAGCTGAGAGCTACTTTAAAAGTCGTCTTCATTTTTCATATTTCTGCAGCAAAACGAACCACAATTCCCACAGGTTGTCCTAGTCCTAGGACACTTGGAATGTCTAAAAATAGTGAGAATTGCTGGATTGAGTTGACTGGTGTTTTGAAACTATCTCAACTCAACCATGATTGAGGTAAGTTGACTTATAAAAAGAAAGCTATGCTATAAGTATATAAGTAAGCAAGTAGGTATAAGGTCTTAAATAAGGCCACCCTTGGCATGATTGAGCATGTGGTGTCAGAACAATAACAGTCCAAATAGGTAGGTTCTTTTTTTCCATTAGGATACCTAAGCATTTCCAAGGGGTTTGTGGGTATGATCTGTGTCTTTTCTGCCATGACATGGTCTTTTGTCTCTTGTTGCATTTTACCTACTTATGGTTTGAATAATTTTTCAGCCAAATTTTATTATAAAGAAGGTACTTACCTACCTCCTACCTTTTGATATAGGTATTATTCTGTCAGATAATCGAACAGCTTATACCAATTGCCATTGCCACACTCCAAGCAGAAAAAGGCCCAATTTAGGAACATTACATCGCAAAATTTACGTGTAATGTGCTATCAGATTATCATCACGATAAGAAAGTAAGTGCAATTAGGTCTGAAGGTAAGTACTGGTACCGCCTACCGTTTTATACGTTAGAAAGTTAACTTTTAATTCCCTACACTTATGGATAATATTCAAAGTTTTCACATAGGTAGGGCGTAGGGCAAGGTAAGGGCACGCACATTCCCATTTATCTTGTGCCGAAAATTTGATAACAAAGTCAAACACGTGAAAAAGTAGAACGTTCGAAAATTGTTTACAATTTGGAGTTTCTATGACAACGTTTTAACTTTTTTCACGAAAGTTTAATAGGAAACACGAAAGTTTTGTGCGTCCATGTTCTTGAATCATACTATTGAGGTTTGCTAGTAATGTTTGATGTCATTTTCAGCAACAGAGCACAATCTTGAAGGCATTTAGACTGGTCACATCTGTCAACAAAGGCTTATTTGCTTCTATTTTGAGATCCTTATCATACTAGCTTATTTAACTCTTGTGTCAAAAAACGTCACATAGGTGTGTACCCATGTGCTCTGATGGAAATTTAGAAATGTAAGTAACTTGATAGTTTGAAACGCCCAATGTCAACTGAGGCAACTGTCGCATCAAATAGGTTCAAAAGATAAATGGATAAGAGACAAAATTGTGCGTCAGGTAGAGCGAGGAAGGGTTTTCTTCTTGTCTTAGAGAAGAGAGAGAAAAATGCAAAGTGCATCCTCACTCTAATTTCCACGCTTGAACTTTCTGTTCCACAAACATAATTTCACATTGTCAGTGTCTTTTTTTCGGTCTGATGGAAAACATGCGTGTTTTATCGAGTGCAAAATCGAAAAAGTTCGAGTGACTCGAAAGTGATTTTTTTTTGTATGTTACCCTCACGTTTTTCTTTGTAAAATAAAATTTTCCAATTTTCCCCCTTTTTTTACGCTAATTTCGCTAATTTCATTTAGGTACTTCGTCAATTTAATCATTAAGTTTTAATGTTCAAAAACATATGACAATCAAAAAACTGCAAGTGTTATAAACACGTTAATACATAGGTATATTACACTACCGATTTGTTGTTTTACCGTAAAACTTTCGTTGTGATTTACGGTTTTACGGGCCGTGTGAGACTTACGATACGGCTTACGATCGAAAAAATATACTTCGTCAATTTAATCATTAAGTTTTAATGTTCAAAAACATACGACAATCAAAAAACTGCAAGTGTTATAAACACGTTAATACATAGGTATATTACACTACCAATTTGTTGTTTTACCGTAAAACTTTCGTTGTGATTTACGGTTTTACGGGCCGTGTGAGACTTACGATACGGCTTACGATCGAAAAAATGTAAATAACTATAAAATTCTGTTACTTAGAGTATTTTTTTCTTTTTCTTGAATAATTCGTGTCAAATGTCAGGTGATTGTCATGCTGCCTTCAACCTAAGTATTGTCATGGTAAATTACTTACAGATGCGTTGGGAGCCATGCCTCATAGTACCAGAAAAAAGCAGAATTTTTGTCTTAATAGGTAATAATAATGGACTTGGGTTCAAGGGAATCACTAAACTATCGCAGTCGTAGCAAGTTAATATCTGATACATTTCCTGCCACCCTATACTGATGAGATTATGACTATTAACATTGTAGACATTAAAAGGTTGCTCTCCTATATAAATTCATTAAAACTTTCGACAATAAAAGTGGGTAATTAACCAAGCACCACACTTTCTACTTCGGGTAATGGCACATATTTGAGATTTCTACACAAAGCACGTAGCAAAAGTTATCAACGTACCTAGATAGAGTTGGGAGCTACTATCGTTCCAAGAAGATGACGTTTTTACCAGGTAGTTAGTCAGGTACTTACCCTCCCGTGTTATTTATTATGCATTTTAGGAAAGATAAGGTCGAGAAAGACTTGAGAGAAAGGAGGAGGCGTTAGATAGCAAAAATTATTAGCTAGAGTTGGAAGCTACTGTCGTTTCAAGAGATGACGTTTTTACCAGGTAGTAAGTCAGGTACTTACCTGATTACCTTCCCGTGTTATTTATTATGTATTTTAGGATAGATAAAGTTGAGAAAGACTTGAGAGAAGGAATGGAAAAGGGAGGAGGCGTTAAATAAAGGGACAGGATAAATGAAGATGCAGTAAAAGAATGAGAAGATAAGGACGTTAGGAGTTCAGGATGAAGTAGAAAACAGGTGGTTGGTTTTGCATTCACACTCACAGTAGATTAAAATATCCCTACGCATTCAACTGCAAATGTTTCTACTCAATGATTCTTTAATTTGCTTACTTGTTTTATTAGGTAGGTAGGTAGGTAGCTAGGTAGGTACCAGGTACAAATAAACGTAAAAAATGTTTAAAACACCTAAATTTCAGTGACCCACCATAATAGTTAAGTTACAGTAGTAAAATAAGCATTTCAAACAAATGTCAAATTTTATTGTGCGCTGTTATTGTCAACTCATATTTTCGTAGTGTCTGAATTTCTAGTTTCCACTGCCTCTCTTGCAATTTGCAATATTGTCCTATTTGCATTAAACGTAGTGCCAAAATCAGGAATCGTAGTGCAGTTAAATCCTTCGATTTACGAGTATATCAATTATGTGACTACATTTCACTATTCCAAATTTCATTTTACTATCAAATTTTAATTTTTTACTTTGGCTGAATTTCATTTATTGGCAAACCAATGGAGAGTTGGTGCATAGGAGACACTCTAATTAGCTAATTACCATTGCCAAATTGGTTGTCGAGATAAAAGTTTAGCCATTAAACTGAGACCTCATTCACTCGGTCACCAGTAGTGCATATTTTCCTTTAATATTTTATTTAATGTCTCTTCCTGGTTTTCCATTGTCATCCCTACTCATACAGCTACCTTATCTGTTCCGAGTCGCCACTCCTTTTGTTTCAATCCCGTGGGAATATCTGGAAGTTTTCGTGGTAAAGTTTACAGCTCAACTTGCTTTGGGGAATACACAGAGTTCCAATTATTTCCGTGTCCCTTGAAAGTTCCACTGTGTTACCCACAATCTAGCATAGTTCTGCTTTATTACCCGCAATGCACAGTAGTAAGATTAGTTTCGCAACAGTACAACTGTTTAGGTGAATAGATAGGTTTGTGCTTGGATGCAACGCATTCATATTTCATACCAAGGACACCAAATTCTTATGAATGTTGGTTTGGTGTTCAGCTTTAGGAAAAGTTCTCCAAAACACACGAATTTGATCCTTTTATTTATTTGACTATTTTTTTTTGTCCAATATTATCCATTATTTTGAGCATTTACAAATTTTCCAATCTGATTTCAGATTTCTTAGTGTGTAATACCTATAACAAAATTTCCAACTAAGTTCAACATTTTTTTTTGTCCAATATTATCCATTATTTGAGCATTTACAAATTTTCCAATCTGATTTCAGATTTCTTAGTGTGTAATACCTATAACAAAATTTCCAACTAAGTTCAACATTTTCTATCTTGAGATTACCGAAGACACTTCTGTAATCTTCCTCCAAACCAAAGTTCCAAGCACGTGTCAGTGTCAGACAGAAATCTCTTCAAACAACTCAAGTTTTGGCTGAGTACTCCGCTCTTGTGAAGTTTATACAGCCGTTCTCCTATCGTTTCTCTTTTCTAAAGATTTTTCCCCTCAAATAGGTACCTACCTCCCTCCCTACTTGGATACTCCACAAAATGACAACTATGAAGAAAAATACATCTCTAGTTACAGATGCCAATGAATTACTGATGAGATTATGACCATTAACGGGTGTAGCTAACGTAAATCCTTTAATTAAGTTAGAGTAATATCTATGCATAATATGCATATCCATGACACAAAGTATGGTGGACAGTATATGGACGGGTGACTGTTGGGGACATCACGTGTTATTTCGGGGTGCACTCAGCCTCGTGAGGTCAATTGAATTACAAAATTTTGTACCCATGTACCTACCTACCTCTACCTAGATACTCTTACATATACATAGGAAGTATTGAAATATGATTTCTCAGAAAAGCAATTAGTGGCAAATGAGCTGAACTCCCCAGCTACCAGACCCATTTAATTTGGAAAGTAAAACTTTACTACTTACTAGTACCCATTGGGTACTATACTCTAACGTGGTGCTATGCTATATTAAAGTGATGAAATAAAGAGACTTCATGTCCTACCCTCGACAGTCTAAATAAAGCACTTGAAACATCATGATAGGAACGTTGAAACTTTCAAAGTCGTAGACATTAAAAGGTTGCTCTCCTATATAAATTCATTAAAACTTTCGACAGTAAAAGTGGGTAATTAACCAAGCACCACTTAAACTATTCTTTTTGTTTCATAAGCAGAATAAAATTCTTGTTTTACTTGCAGCAAAATTCATTAAGTACCTTTTAGAGATGTGTGAAGAGTGAGTGAGTTATGAAAAGGAACTGCTCTTTTTTCACTACTCAGTCAGTGAGTCAGATCCTCCCCCTAACTTTCTGTTACTTTACGTTATTCAAACGTGGCGTGGGAGTAAAAGGATTTTTTAATCTCTTGTTCCAGCGATATGATTTCAGAACTTAAATTCTTTTGTATTATTTTAGTTCATTGTTATCATTCTTCATGTTTAATAATACATAGGTACCTACGTTTGGGAAAACTTCATGTTTTTATACTTTTGTAATGAGTAAATACGAAAAGGTACTTACGAAGCAAAATTCAGTAGGTACCTCTTTAAACTAGTCTTTTCGTTTCATAAGCAGAATAAAATTCTTGTTTTACTTGCAGCAAAATTCAGTAAGTACCTTTTAGAGATGTGTGAAGAGTGAGTGAGTTATGAAAAGGAACTGCTCTTTTTTCACTACTCAGTCAGTGAGTCAGATCCTAACTCCTTTGAGTTGCCCTCGCTTGTTAAGTGAGAGCTTTGGTGTATGTAAGCCTGAAAAGTACCTTTTTATTCCCGATTGATAAGAGGTCCTTTGGCCAAAAGGACCACCTTGTCAGGATGAGTTTTGTTGAGTAAGGTCATTTCTCATGAGAGGGTATCTGTCAAATCCCGTCTGTGTTTTTCAAGTTACAAGGATATTTCAGTGGTGCACCTACGGTAAATTTTATCATTGGGAGCCATGCCTCAATGAGGCATTGCCTCATAGTACCAGAAAAAAGCAGAACTTTTGTCTTAATAGGTAATAATAATGGATTTGGGTTCAAGGGAATCACTAAACTATCGCAGTCGTAGCAAGTTAATATCTGATACATTTCCTGCCACCCTATACTAGTGGTTTTACTAAATTATTAGCTAGAGTTGGAAGCTACTGTCGTTTCAAGAGATGACGTTTTTACCAGGTAGTAAGTCAGGTACTTTCCTGATTACCTTCCCGTGTTATTTATTATGTATTTTAGGATAGATAAAGTTGAGAAAGACTTGAGAGAAGGAATGGAAAAGGGAGGAGGCGTTAAATAAAGGGACAGGATAAATGAAGATGCAGTAAAAGAATGAGAAGATAAGGACGTTAGGAGTTCAGGATGAAGTAGAAAACAGGTGGTTGGTTTTGCATTCACACTCACAGTAGATTAAAATATCCCTACGCATTCAACTGCAAATGTTTCTACTCAATGATTCTTTAATTTGCTTACTTGTTTTATTAGGTAGGTAGGTAGGTAGCTAGGTAGGTACCAGGTACAAATAAACGTAAAAAATGTTTAAAACACCTAAATTTCAGTGACCCACCATAATAGTTAAGTTACAGTAGTAAAATAAGCATTTCAAACAAATGTCAAAAGGATAAATGAAGGTGCAGTAAAAGAATGAGAAGATAAGGACGTTAGGAGTTTAGGATGAAGTAGAAAACAGGTGGTTGGTTTTGCATTCACAGTCACAGTAGATTAAAATATCCCTACGCATTCAACTGCAAATGTTTCTACTCAATGATTCTTTAATTTGCTTACTTACTTGTTTTATTAGGTAGGTAGGTACCAGGTACAAATAAACGTAAAAAAATGTTTAAAACACCTAAATTTCAGTGACCCACCATAATAGTTAAGTTACAGTAGTAAAATAAGCATTTCAAACAAATGTCAAATTTTATTGTGCGCTGTTATTGTCAACTCATATTTTCGTAGTGTCTGAATTTCTAGTTTCCACTGCCTCTCTTGCAATTTGCAATATTGTCCTATTTGCGAGAGAATTAAGAGACAAACGTATGACTTTTTGATATGTTGAGTGTCTCGTCAACTTTTTTTCCCTTCGGCACCGCTTTTGCATTATTCCAAGGCATTTCTTACTATTTTTCTATTCCTTTTCCTTACATTTATTCGACTTTTACTTTAATTTTGCTGCTCATCCATCTTTTATCACGCTTAGGCATTTTTAGGGACATGCCTTTTCGTTTATAATATAATTTTTTTTTCATATTATAAACAAAAATGTTCCCGAATTCTGATCTCATTCTAATACGTCATCTTATGGTGCTCTATGTCCTCGTAATTTTATTCAATATACTGCCTACAGCCACTACCAGGATGGGTAACATTTTCCTATTGGGTAAATGTGTGATAGATTAGAATGTTCGTAGGGATGTCCACCCTGTAAGTGTATTTATCCTACTTATTTTGTCATTTGACATTTTGTATGACAGATTATGGAACGTTAAAAATTGTATTCGGAGCTTTGACCTGAAATTCAAAATCCTGGCAATTTGTGAATGAAAAAGATGAGTGATTGGAACTAAAAATACTCGAGTGATGACATATCGAAATCCAGACAATATTGATGGGTGTCGAACTGTCAAATATACAGGGAAAAGTCTTAAGGTGCGTCCACATAGTCGACCGGCCGTGATCATCGATCGACGGCCCTCGACTATGTGTGGACACACCTTTAGAATCCATTTGAAGAGTACAGAATTACAAATATTGCCTTCCATTGTTTATTTTGAAGCTACATATTATCTTTCGGTGTTAAATACCTAGCTATTCGAAATGACATTAATGACGAATAAGCACCATCATCTGTATGTCCTATAGGTACATAGGACATGTCCTTTTTTTCCTAACTTTCTGTTACTTTACGTTATTCAAACGTGGCGTGGGAGTAAAAGGATTTTTTATTTAATCTCTTGTTCCAGCGATATGATTTCAGAAACGAACTTAAATTCTTTTGTATTATTTTAGTTCATTGTTATCATTCTTCATGTTTAATAATACATAGGTACCTAATACGTTTGGGAAAACTTCATGTTTTTATACTTTTGTAATGAGTAAATACGAAAAGGTACTTACGAAGCAAAATTCAGTAGGTACCTCTTGCTTTGATGTCGTCTGTGTGTCTGTTCCCATAGGCAGGACTTATCCAAACCTGGTCGACCTATATATCAAATTAAAGGTCTTTCCCTTGAAGAAGTTTCCCATGAAGAAGCCTATAAAATAGGCGAAACTCGAGTCGGTGAAGAAAAACACAAGTATCCAATAATAATAAAAAAAAACGGTAAGAATAATGTTATGTACAGAAGTAAAAATGTGGTACGGTTGAATAGTTAGGTATTTTAGGGTACTGTAGTCTTCGAGGAAAATCCCGCCTCTTCTCCTTACTGTGGATAATTGGCATACTGTATTGTGTTGGGTTTTGAAGAGGAGTAAGAAAATGGTAGGTACTACGTACTAGTACGGTAGGATGAGTACTCTGAAGGCACTAGGGAGGTAGTCTCGTTACTGTATTCTCTTATGAAATCTTGAGATTCATTCTTTGTCTTATTTGAGATGCATTGTAAAGGATTGTAGCTTGAAATACGGTAGGCTAGACACTGTATTGTGGTGCATTGGAGAGGAAAAAGGAAATGAAGACTAGTAAGATTTCGACCATGGATGAAGTGGATGAAGGAACAGAAATAGGGCTATCTCTAGGCGGAGAGGAAGGAGTTATCGAAAGAGATAAGGATAAGGAGAATGAAGAGAAGTGTAGGCAGAGATACAAAAGATGGTTACAATCGATGGAAATGGAAACAAAGGTGGCAGGTGATAATTGCATCACTAACTTTCTATGGTTGGATAAATGGATGCAGGAACAGAAAGAGATAAGATAGAAAATGGAGATAATATGTAGGTTATGACTATGATACAATTGCAATAGACTCTGTTGAATAGAGAATAGACAGAAAATGGCGGTGTATTGACAGAAAAGTCCATGATATTAATAGACAGATCTAAGGCTTTATTAAGAGACCGGATATAGGGCGTGCTAAGCGTGGTGTCTAAATTAACTCTCACAACAGATAACAATCTGGGACAACCCTGACAACGACCTTAACCAGAAGAAGTTGTAGGCCTTTGTTTAATATTGTTATCATTTTGAATCTTCTCCCCTCCCCTCTCATCTCTCCCTCCCTCTCCCCTACTCCCCTATCTCTCATCTCTCCCTCCCTCTCCCCTTTCTTTATCTACATCTCTCCCCCTCTCTTGTTTCCTTCTCTCCCTCACTCCCGTCCCTTTCTATCCCCTTTCTCTCTCCCTCCCACCCCCTCCTATCCCCTTGCTCGCTCGCCCCTCTAATGTCTCCTTTCTCTCTCTCCCTCTCGTTCCCTGTCCTCTTTCTCTCTTTTTCTCCCTCTCGCCTCTTCCTCTTTCAACCTCCCTCCCTCTCAATAAAGCCTGCATATCTCTGAACAAAATTAAATTATTTATTAACATCTGCCTATTCGTCTAAAACTGAGGATAGTTAGTTTAGTTGCAGCAAAACGGGGTCTGCAGAGTTGCTGAGAGATTGCAAGTTTTTTAAAGATTTTTCCCCACGAGAGGTGGTTATGAGATCACTTTTTGGCTCTGAACAGTTGGTTATACAGCAGGAAAACTTTAATCTCTAATTTTATTGTTGTCTAGGGCATTAGTGTATGATATTCTTTCATTAACAATACAATAAAAATTGAATTGAATTGAATTCTCAGTGTATTGCTTTCAGTGTTTGATATTATTTCATTCTGGGTTGATTTCTCCTTTTGTCAGCTAGAGTTAGAAGCTAGCTTACCAACAACTTGTTTGATTCTTTCATCAGTAGCTGGGTTAACTTGACTTTGAAAGTTTTGATTGGCATCACTTTTCTATTGACAGTGAACGGAGTAGTGGTTGTCTTTAAACATTTCTTCATTCTTTGCAGCTGCTGCGGAATGCATTTAAAGTTAAACAATGCTTTATCTTTTGCAGGATACCTGGATATTCCTGTAGTCTTCTAATCCGAATGTAACGACAATCATTCCCGTTTGAAAGCTAGAAGCTAGCTCACCAATAACTTGTTTGATTCTTTCATCAGTAGCTGGGTTACCTTGACTTTGAAAGTTTTGATTGGCATCACTTTTCTATTGACAGTGAACGGAGTGGTGGTTGTCTTTAAACATTTCTTCATTTTTTGCAGCTGCTGCGGAATGCATTTAAACAATGCTTTATCTTTTGCAGGATACCTGGATATTCCTGTAGTCTTCTAATCCGAATGTAACGACAATCATTCCCGTTTGAAAGGCTTTACTCGTATTTTGCAAGAAAAACATTTCTTGCCTAGCTATTTCCTTAAGAACGCCTCCTCTGTATATGTTTTCCGAGATGCTTTTTGTTGTTTAATGATGCTAGCTGGATGATATGCCTTTTCGTTTTTCATTACTAGAAATTTTTTCAGGAAATTGAAGAATATAATACCTCTGAGAACATCTACGCTAAATGGAAGAAGAATGAAATGGAGTATGCTTTTTACGTGAAACTGCCTACCTATTTCCTGAA
The DNA here is from genome assembly GCF_000475195.1 of Diaphorina citri. Classification (NCBI taxonomy): domain Eukaryota; kingdom Metazoa; phylum Arthropoda; class Insecta; order Hemiptera; family Psyllidae; genus Diaphorina; species Diaphorina citri. Next base: position 249,663 of record NW_007377518.1, on the reverse strand, counting down.
GAACGCCTCCTCTGTATATGTTTTCCGAGATGCTTTTTTGTTGTTTAATGATGCTAGCTGGATGATATGTCTTTTCGTTTTTCATTACTAGAAATATTTTCAGGAAATTGAAGAATATAATACCTCTGAGAACATCTACGCTAAATGGAAGAAGAATGAAATGGAGTATGCTTTTTACGTGAAAACATGATACCTACATTTAACATTTTAGAGAACAGTGTTCATTTGGAGATGTAGATATGCTTTTAAACTTTTCTTTCTGTACCAATGTTATTTAACAGCTCACACATTTTCTAAACAAAAGGAATGTGCGCTGTTTCAGACGGGTTTTTGATGCTGGAAAAAAGTTCTTTGTAGCAAGTAGCTGTGTTTATTTTGCTACATAATACGAGTACCTACGCAATTGTTGTCCGTTATGATGATACTTGTAACTACAGTATTAATTATGTACAAAGGGGTGCTCAAAATGTGAATCCCTTTGTTTCATTTTTTTAGTTATTTAACAGCTCACACATTTTCTAAACAAAAGGAATGTGCGCTGTTTCAGACGGGCTTTTGATGCTGGAAAAAAGTTCTTTGTAGCAAGTAGCTGTGTTTATTTTGCTACATAATACGAGGTTGTCCGTTATGATGATACTTGTAACTACAGTATTAATTATGTACAAAGGGGTGCTCAAAATGTGAATCCCTTTGTTTCATTTTTTTAATATCAACCTATGTACCGAACAATAATTGTACATACTCGTTTACTCGGGCTACTCGTGCATGAGCGCCCAAAGAAATTAAATTAAATAATACCTAAAGAGCAGAAGATTATAAAAATGAAACAACTTCACAAACAAGTAGTATGTCTGTCGTACATACTTTAAATCCTAGATAGCCAGAAGGGGAAAAAAATTGTAGCGATTTTGTTCGAAAGAGACGGTGGAAGGTTATAAAAAGGATTCTGTACGTAGGTAAAGGTACTTAAGTATATTGGTTGTCCTGTTTTTCTATTATCTATAGGTAAAGGGATATAGGAAACTTACAAGTACAAAGTAAGAAGAAAGTATTGGATTTTTCCCTGGGGTCAATTGGTCTGTAGCCTGCAGTGCTCACTCCTGTCAACTACTCATTTAAGAAACATTTTCTTTTTTCTTGATTCAGATTCTTCTTTATAAAACGGATCGCCCTTGTGGCACTCGAGAATCTTATTTCCGCAGAAGCGGAACAAACTTTTCTCATTTTTCTTATTTCTTCTCTTAAGCTGTTTTTTTAATTTCCGCAGAATTTGCCATAAATTAAAACTCTCTTTAATCTCCCTTTAAGGTTTCTACTGTTTCCACTGTTGTACAATGGTGAACTTTTTGGACCTTCTTTACATTTTGGAGCGACTATTGGAAGTTTTTACATTACACGTTGATTTATTGTAATTAGACTTGCCAAATTACCTGCTACCGGAATGTACAAAATGATACATTGCCAACTTTTGCCAAGTTTGAACGCTCAATTAATTCTCAAAAGGGATAGGGTACAGCTGCATGAAGTGTCTGGAGCTTACACGAATTATTCATACGTACGGTAGGAAGTGGAAATGCATTTTGGAATTACTTTCCTAGGGGATGAAAAATAATTACTGACTATCAAAAAATGCCTTCCCTAACGGATGTAAAATGACAAAATAGTAAAACTGGTCAATTATTAAAAAGTGTCATCCCGGTTTGAACATAATTTTCGCTCATTTCCTGGAAAGTTTGTCCTGATGTCCTGGCAACATATCTACACATTTCTATTTGAAATTGGCTTGTGTTTGGCAGTTTGTCAAAACCATAGTTACTTTCCTTATCTCTTCTTTTATGATAACGATTTTTTACCATTTGACTTTTTGTGTTCACTTCGCACTTGTTTTTTGGCCTGTCAAGTGAATTTGACTTGTTTACATATTTGAATTTGTCTTGTCTGGTGATGGTTCTATCAAAATGAATATCTTATGAATAATGTATTCGCTTTGATGTCGTCTGTGTGTCTGTCTGTTCCCATAGGTCTTTCCCTTGAAGAAGTTTCCCATGAAGAAGCCTATAAAATAGGCGAAACTCGAGTCGGTGAAGAAAAACACAAGTATCCAATAATAATAAAAAAAAACGGTAAGAATAATGTTATGTACAGAAGTAAAAATGTGGTACGGTTGAATAGTTAGGTATTTTAGGGTACTGTAGTCTTCGAGGAAAATCCCGCCTCTTCTCCTTACTGTGGATAATTGGCATACTGTATTGTGTTGGGTTTTGAAGAGGAGTAAGAAAATGGTAGGTACTACGTACTAGTACGGTAGGATGAGTACTCTGAAGGCACTAGGGAGGTAGTCTCGTTACTGTATTCTCTTATGAAATCTTGAGATTCATTCTTTGTCTTATTTGAGATGCATTGTAAAGGATTGTAGCTTGAAATACGGTAGGCTAGACACTGTATTGTGGTGCATTGGAGAGGAAAAAGGAAATGAAGACTAGTAAGATTTCGACCATGGATGAAGTGGATGAAGGAACAGAAATAGGGCTATCTCTAGGCGGAGAGGAAGGAGTTATCGAAAGAGATAAGGATAAGGAGAATGAAGAGAAGTGTAGGCAGAGATACAAAAGATGGTTACAATCGATGGAAATGGAAACAAAGGTGGCAGGTGATAATTGCATCACTAACTTTCTATGGTTGGATAAATGGATGCAGGAACAGAAAGAGATAAGATAGAAAATGGAGATAATATGTAGGTTATGACTATGATACAATTGCAATAGACTCTGTTGAATAGAGAATAGACAGAAAATGGCGGTGTATTGACAGAAAAGTCCATGATATTAATAGACAGATCTAAGGCTTTATTAAGAGACCGGATATAGGGCGTGCTAAGCGTGGTGTCTAAATTAACTCTCACAACAGATAACAATCTGGGACAACCCTGACAACGACCTTAACCAGAAGAAGTTGTAGGCCTTTGTTTAATATTGTTATCATTTTGAATCTTCTCCCCTCCCCTCTCATCTCTCCCTCCCTCTCCCCTACTCCCCTATCTCTCATCTCTCCCTCCCTCTCCCCTTTCTTTATCTACATCTCTCCCCCTCTCTTGTTTCCTTCTCTCCCTCACTCCCGTCCCTTTCTATCCCCTTTCTCTCTCCCTCCCACCCCCTCCTATCCCCTTGCTCGCTCGCCCCTCTAATGTCTCCTTTCTCTCTCTCCCTCTCGTTCCCTGTCCTCTTTCTCTCTTTTTCTCCCTCTCGCCTCTTCCTCTTTCAACCTCCCTCCCTCTCAATAAAGCCTGCATATCTCTGAACAAAATTAAATTATTTATTAACATCTGCCTATTCGTCTAAAACTGAGGATAGTTAGTTTAGTTGGTTGAACAAAGCCCCGTTCTAAGTTTAAACCCGGCGATTTTCATTTTAATCTCTTGAAAACTGAACCTACATTGTTCATATAAATAGGAGTGGATATTTTATTATGTCTGCATATTTGATAACTCTCTCGTAGGTAATCCGATTTCAACAAAATATGCCAAGGGAATTTTCCTGATTAACTTTTTGCCCTGACTCGATGACCTTTTAGCGCAGAGGCCCTTTTTCTGCGTGAGTTCTGCAGTTTATTGTAGTTATTCTGTTTGGGAGGATTATAATTATGTTCCTAATATAGTCCATCCAACAATCCCAAAATAGTACTTTTCTAATAATGTGTGTCACAAGCTTTCCTCTCCTCTCCTTTCTCACGTTATTAGTCAAATAAATGATCTTATCAGTGCCTTTTACCTATTCTGTGAGTATGTCATACGTATTACTAACTATCATTTCCTCCCACTCTGTAAGTAAGACATATGCACCTAACTTGACGTGTTATATCTGATGTATGTACGTATAAGCTGTTGACATGGGACAAAATGCCCATGTTTTTTTTTTTTTTTTTTTTTTTTTTTTTGTTCATCACTGTGGCTTGAGACACGCCTACTGCTTTCTGCTATGAGAAAGTGGTTATCAGTTCTGAAATCCGTAAAATAAGCTCTTTTTATACCCTTCTCCCTGGCTTTCTCTTTTGTTTCCCTGCTATTTTCTCTTTTTCCCTTCTCCATATCTTTCTCTTCCCTTTTCCATTTGCTCTTTTTCCCTCTGCTCCTCCCTCTATAAGTTTCTTCTTCCCTTATCCATTTCTCTCCCATTAGCTCTTTTTCCCGTCTCTTTCTGGTTTCTTCTCCCCCCGCTTTCTTTTGTCCCCCACTTTCTCTTGTTTGCGAGTCAGTTTACCTCCTTTCTCTCAACCCTCTTGTCCATTTTTATGCCTTGGGCTTCAGCTCATATCCAGAAACAAGTACATATGTCCTACAATGTTGCTACGTGTGAATTATGTCCTTCATAATATGTAGCTATTTAACTCTGTGTGAGCTGGAGCTTGTATCCACAAATAGATATGTCATACATAATAAATATGTATTATGTAACATATGTAGGTAACTATCTACGTCTGTGTCAAAGTCTAACCCTATGTTTTGTGGATTGATGCGGAATGAGACACCTACACACACATATGACCATATGGGACATGTTAAAAATAGTCTGGGGACATGGGGACGGAGAAAGGGGTGGGGATAGAATTACAGATAGGGAAACAATGAGAAGGGCAGTAAATAGGGAAAATTAATAGGAGAGAGAAGACTGGAGGCAGACAGAGAGAAACCAAGGGAAGACATAGACAAGAAAGGAAGCTGAGAGAGAGAGAGAGAGAGAGAGAGAAGAGAGGCGGCACAGAGAGAGTGTGAGTGAGTGAAGGAGAGGGGAAGGAGGAGATACAGAGGGAAAAAGTAAGAGAAAGCAGAGAGATAGAAAGAAAGCAAGAGGAGAAAGAGGAAGCAGAGAGAGAGGAGAGAGGGAGAAGGCGGCGTCCGAAAAAGAGAGGAGGTAGAGAAAAAGAAGAGATAGATAAAATAATATTCCAGGAATTTAGCTAGGGATATTACGGGTTACGGGAGATACATTTTTGATGTATGGGTCATGTTTTGACCTTTCCCCTTTTCATCGAAATGCAATATCACAAATATCTAAATTTCGCTTTTGGCTTCGCCTCTCAAATTTCACCAGAAACGCTATACATTTCACTAGAAATACATTAGAGATAGAGAGCTTTTACCATGTTCCCTTTGTGAATAACTATAAAATACGCTATGTTAAATGCTATAACGCCATAACAAAAGCAGTTATTGATATCAACTATCAACTATCCATTCTTTGCCAATATCTCCCGCTATCCCCGTACCATCCTGTTTATCTCGAAAGAAATGAAAGTAGTTTTCAGTAACTTTTTGAAATGTTAGTTCCTACCGGTACGCAAGACATCTATTCATAGAACTCCTGTCGAAAAAGAAAGAAGGGATGGAAGAAAGAAATAGAGGAGGAGAGGGAAGAATGCAGAAGGGAAGGAGGACAAAGAGAGGAAAAGAAGAAGAAGAAGAGGAGGAGGAGGAAGGGAGTTAGGAGAAGTTGAGAGGAGAATAAGAAAGGAGGAGGAAGAGAGGGAAAAAGAAGAAGGAAAGAGAGGAAAAGTAGAAGAGGAGGAGGAGGAGGAGGAAGGGAGTTAGGAGAAGTTGAGAGGAGAATAAGAAAGGAGGAGGAAGAGAGGGAAAAAAGAAGGAAAGAGAGGAAGAAAGAAGAAGGAAAGGGAGGAAAAGGAGACGAAAGAAGGAGAAGAGGGAAGAGAACAAACAATTTGAATCATTCACTTGAAAGTTTACAAAATTGACTTTTTTTTATCAAAGTTTTCCTTCTTCTTCGGTCTTGAGGACTTCAAACTTCAAAGAATTTCAGTCCGCGTAGGAGTTAGATATAGTGGGCGCGATTTTCTCGTCTGGACTTCAAAGTCCGCCTATAAGAATTACGTGGGGGTAATGGCGTATGTCCTCTTTAGAATTATGAAGTATAACGAAATCGCCTTTTAGCTAAAGCTCCTTTAGGAATGAGCTATTCATTTGAATTAGTATTATTGTTGCGCTTTAAAATGAACAGTATATAGCAGCCTAAAATTTCCCTTGCTAAAGAAATAGCTGAGTGAGTACGAAGGACATCCGCTCGTAAAATGTTTGTAGCCAAAACCAAATGTCAGTCCAGAGCAATCACCCTGGGCTGGTTGAGAGGCTGACGCAAAACGCCGACCCCGTCTGAACAACGGAAAAGGTAGGAAGAAGAAGATCAGTAAACTGCAGGCCTCACTTAAAAAAGGATAGAACCAACTTGATTACTTAGTTGTTGGTTTACGCGCTGGCCACGGGCCATCCCCATAAATATGGCCGCTGTATTCAGGCTCAACTCAAGAGCAAAAGGTTGCGTGGAAGTGGAACGCATAGGTTGGTACCTACATATGTGCATTTGTATGTGGGATTGTAGCATAGGCTGAGGTGAGGCTTTTGCCGTGGCCCGATGGGATTCAAGACATCGCAGTTAATCATGGGTTCTTGGCCTATTTTCAACATCAGCAGTCGTGACATTTTTTTCTTCTTCTTCTTCTTCTTCTTCTTCTTCTTCTTCTTCTTCTTCTTCTTCTTCTTCTTCTTCTTCTTCTTTTCTCACTTGAGACTTGAGAGCAAAAGGAGTAGGGTTAAACAAGGAGAAGGGGAAGAGGTTGATGAAGGAAAGAGGGGACGACAGGAGGAGAAATCGAAGAGAGATTGAAAATTCGGGAGGACAAGGGGTAGATGTTGGGAATATAGTACAAGGAAACAAGAGGGAGGGACAGATGCTGAAAAGGGGAAGAGAGGTTTTGAACTTTTTAACATTTTTCTTTCAATGTTTCCCACTTCGTCTGAAGAAGTTAGAGAAATAGATGGAGAAGATAAAGATTGAGGAGGGAGAGAAGAAAAGATAGGAGAGGGAGAGAAGGAGTACATGAAAGGGAAATAAGAGAAGGAAATGTAGGGGCTTTATTCCCCGATTTTCCTTTAAATTAATTCGTTTTATTTTACATTTTTTTTTTCTTACCACCAAAACACCCTCTGCCCTTTCTTATTGAATTTCACGCGACATAATTCCCATTATGGTTTTGTTCTGGCAGGGAGGATTTTTTTTCCACAATAATTTATACCATGTTTTCGGTTAAACAGCGGGCGAACAGTACACATCTCAAGACCCAACCTAAGAACAATTTTGATTTACATGAATTATCGAAGGTCTCTGCAAAATTTGAGCGACCTTTGGCTTAAGGTAAAGTCTTGAGAAGTGCTGGTTCCTTTTGAGCTTTTCCCCGTATAGCACAAAATAGCGAAACCTTGGGCCTGAATAAACGCCTGAATGCTTCTTCTGACCATTCCTAGATTTATGATATAGGATACTATAGGATTTAGTATGATAAGACATTTCTACCACCCAACCTTTCCTTAGAGACAGAGCATTGTTTCTGTTATTTTGAGATGAAAATCTTACAGGTTAAATTTTCTCTGGCATTCATGTGTAAATTTAGTTTCCCATACATATTTATGATGTAGGATTTAAGATAGCCAGGTGAGGTCGGGAATAATGTCCGTTTTTATGACGTTTCGTTCAGTGGATATTTTTTCCCATTTCTCTCCCCTCTTTCTGTCCCTCCCGTTATTTTTATCCCTCTATCTCTCCCTACAGTTTCTTTTTCTTCCTCTTACAGTTTTGTTTCCAGTTAAGTTTTTCCATTTCAATATGATCTCTCTCTCTTCTCGCTCTTTCTACACCTGTTTTTACATGGTTTTTACTTTTACATCCCTTGGATTCTCATGTCTTGATATTTTTCTTCCCAGAAAGGGAAGATTGTGTTTTTATTCCCTAGGGTCCTAAGGACTGGAGATTCTCATCTTCGATATTTTCCCGTTTTGTGTGTATTCTATTCAATTTTCCCTAGAGTAAAAAACATTTGCCCCCGATTGTTACTTTTTATTGAGAATCTATTTTCTATTGTACTTGTACCTAGGTACAAAGACACAAAATATTCGCAAAACATGTATAAACTATGAATTATTTGTAGTGAACTTGAAATATTCTTCACAGAGCCTTGACTAATTCCGTGATTTCTATATTTTTTTCTCTTAGCTAATGTAATGAAGGCACTGGTTGCTACTCATGCAAACAAGCAACTCAATTGTCCTCAGAAGGTTGTCAAATTTCAAGCACAGAGCCGGGTATCGAACCCGGAACCTCCGGTGTGCAAGACGTAACCACTCGACCTTACCAGCAGCTCGAGAGTACTAGACACGAATAATTGGCTACACCGATGACTCTGATGAGGTCTGTAGAACTTCATGAATCCAAATTTCCAACTCTGACACCAAAGAAGGGTTAAAGCAATTATTGCCGCACGTACGTAAGTTCTATCTAGCCGTAACAAAAGGTCACTTCGGTGTAAACTTTGCTGAATTTCACCTCCCAATAATAATAGAGCTTTCTAATGGCATTATAAATAGTACGTACTAGCAAGGTGAGTGTGAAGTTCACTCATAAATTTGGGTTACCAGAACAATGTTGTCCATCTTCAATCCCCTTTGGATTTTTCATTTTATTTTTAACTTGTAGATCTGTAAACTGTAGACCTCACGTAACACGTTCAACGCCACGGTTGTTTTGAGCAAAATGGTTCAGAGGGCCAATGAAAAAAAATGAAGATCAAACGTCCATAAAATAATCACCAACTAAAGATATTCCCTGGCCCCAAAAAGATCAAATCGGACCCAAACAAAGAATCAATAAAGTTCTCTTTCTGTGTAATGGGTTTAACGTCTCTGTACTGTGTCACTGTTGTTGTTGTTTTAGCGGCTTTAGCTTTCGCCGAATGGTAATAGCAGAATAAAGATATCTTTTTGTATCTGCTATACACCGGGGTGGTTTTAGCGGCTTTAGCTTTCGCCGAATGGTAATAGCAGAATAAAGATATCTTTTTGTATCTGCTATACACCGGGGTGGGAAGGGAGTTAGGAGAAGTTGAGAGGAGAATAAGAAAGGAGGAGGAAGAGAGGGAAAAAGAAGAAGGAAAGAGAGGAACCACAGTCAACCATCCTGAGGACTTGTGCTTGGACTGCTTGGTCTTTAGAAGCAGAGAGAACCCTTTAAAAACTACCAGCTAGCTAGGCTGGTTAGGGTTAGCTGTTCTCCTCCCTGTTTATAGTCCCACAGCTAGACGCTAGTGTACTCTCTGTTTAACGTCCCCTAGCCAGGCGATTAGTGACTGATGAGTACACAGGTCCAAAAATTATTACCTATTAACCTATTATTTTTTTGCCAAATTTCCCCTGAAAGTCCATGCAATGGTCCTACTGGACAGAACAGGCTTTCGGTTTTAATGGACCATGAGTGGTTTTTCGGATTTTTTCCACACCTCATTAAATCTTTTTTGTTGAAGCTCTTGTTGTGGTAACCTACGTACACTGATATAAAGAAAAAGAGCTTGAAAATTGTTCGGACTAAAAGGTCAGTGTTGAAAGTTGTGTGTATTTGTTCAAGCGGACGTATTGGGAGTTTAGGAGTTGAGGAAGCGGAGGTATTGGGACTTTAGGAGGAGGTATGTTTTAGATGTTTAGGAGACGAAGACGGAAGACGTATTAGGAGTTTAGGAGGCGTTATGGACGGAATAAGATGGAATAAGTTAAAACTCTTACATAATGTGACATTCAAACGCGAGTCACTAAATTTCAACCTAAAGTTCACGACTTTTCAAGAGTCCGTGATACAATACCACCCACGTGAGTTTTCAGAAGTTTTCCAAAATTTTCCCTTTTTTTCTCTCTCGTAAAGTCATGAAGTCTTGGCTTAGTAGAGCTTAGAGGAAAATGCTTGTGTAAATAAATTCTGTATTAAAGTACTTTTAAAAGCCAGTGGATTTGTGACGTAGGAACGCTCGAACATAGGATACATTAGGTGCTTACTAGATATATTGAATAGTTTGGAAACTACACTCACGTTCAGATATTTCGGAACAGAAACCTTCAGAAGATACTGTCAGAGTGAAGGAATGGCAATGCAAACAGTCTCGAATTTTTGCAATAGAGTGTATTTAAAGTACAGAGCTCTCATAAGCAAAATCTTCCCTGGCGTCGATGGCTTACATGGAATTGCACTAAGCTTAGTGAGTGTAATGTTAAGGGTGTGTTCTCTGGCTCCTTTTATACGTGGCTCCTTTTATAAACTAGACAGTAACTAGAAAACGGTTTTAAATGCATGGTTTGATGTCTGAAGCTCCTACCTGCTTGATATGGCATCTTTCTTCAGATCCACCAGAACGTTACTTGCTCAAAAGTCACGTCAATGGAAAATTGTTACTAAAAGGAGCTGTCACAAATGAGCTGTGACCAGTGTTATTATAGGGTTAAACCCAAAGAGGAGCTTTCTTTTTCACCGTCGTGGCTTCTGAATAATTGCAGAGGATACACTTTTGGCCTGAGGAGACTTTTTGGTCTTACGCGATAGTATAGATGATATACCTCTAATAAATTCATACCTACCTACCTACCTACCTTTAATTCCAATTTAATATCTTATTTTTCCTTTTTTTCTCCCTCAATAATTTGACTATTCTCTTTAAATAATTCGGTGTTTCGTTTGTCTTTTGTTGCAGCTAAATGGCGTTGTTCCCTTCTGCGGTGGACTTCCCGATTCAAGATCCACCGGGATCTCGCTACAGATACCGACTGAGGGATCTGTTCCTTGGAGAATTCGCCTTCAACGACGATGGTCAAAGGTAAGAATAAGGCAGCCTAGTTAGCTTGGAAGGTAGCGCACCTGGTAAGCACTAGGTCGTGGGTTCGTTTCTCCGTCGGAGAGAACGTAACTTTTAATTTCTTTTCGGATCGGAAAGATTTCTCCTATCCTGTCTCTCTCTCTTCGATTTCGGAAAGATGAGTTATCTAAACAAAGTTAAGTCTATCTTCTGAAATAGTCAAATAGAACAATAATAACTAGTCAGATTTAACTTGAACTAAGAACATGTACATATTAAAGTGCTCCTTTTGCTTGTTTGTTCAGTGATTCTGTGCAGTGCAGTTCAGTGAAGTAGAACTCCCCAAAGTACAAAAATAACAGTAGGTACCTGATAATCCTAATATTAGGGTACCTGTGGGTGTGATTAGCTTAACTTCTAATTTTGAAGTACTCTTGTAGAACTTTTCGAAATACTCTGTTAGTTTTTGTGTGTCAAGGTTTTACTTTTACATCAATACCAGACTCTATTTGGAGTGCTTTAGCAAGGGGCAAAGAAAAGTTCTGCGGTGGAGGGACTTTATTCAGGCAAACTAAAGTTTTCACTAAAGACCTTAGCAATTATAAAGTGACGTTAAACCTCAGCTGCTTGAGGTGGAATTTATGTAGGTCTTTGTTATGTCGATTTTCATTTTTACTTTCCTTATCCTATAGGAAGGAAAATAATGTAATCGGGTCAAATTTTCGATGGTCAGTTTTTAATACCAAAACACGTTTTGAGGTCCCTAGAGCCTAAATCCAAAGTTTCAGCCATTGGTCCGTATATGTGTCTGCATGTCTGTCTGTCTGTCTGTAAACAAAATATCTCGAGAACGGTAAGAGCTAGAGACTTGAAATTTGGTATGTAGCTGTCAAATATGAGAATGCGACACGAAACTTTTGGTTAAGACCGATGCAACGCTTGGCGGCATTTTACCGCTTTTTGGCGGTTTTCGGTGTAATTTAACAATCGGAACTCTTGGTTAAAATCGGTGCATTGGTTGGCGTCATTTTACCGCTTTTTGTTGGTTTTCGGTCTAGTTTAACAATATCTCGGGAACGGTATGAGCTGGAACATTCCATAACAAATAGCTGGAAAACTCTTTTCGTTTGATGAAAACATTCCGATGTGTGCAGGTTTGTCTCCACTCATATTATGAAATGTGCTTTTGTATGAAACCTAACTTGAACTAAGAACATGTACATATTAAAGTGCTCCTTTTGCTTTTTTGTTCAGTGATTCTGTGCAGTGCAGTTCAGTGAAGTAGAACTCCCCAAAGTTCAAAAATAACAGTAGGTACCTGATAATCCTAATATTAGGGTACCTGTGGGTGTGATTAGCTTAACTTCTAATTTTGAAGTACTCTTGTTTTCAACTCTCCTTCCGTTTCTCCATTTTCTTAGGAAGTGGGTGGGATTGATATCTTGCCTTGTTTTATTTGTTGACGTGATCTAGACTTGCATTTGTGTAATTGTGCCAAAGGTCATCTTTGTGACCTTTAGTATTTTCTCTAATATAAAATTGATGATTTCTTGATTTCAAACTCTTGGGTGGTACTTTGTTTCTTTCTAATATTATGAAATCTTATGTACTTTTATTCTCCGTTTTTAATGTTTAAAAAAAGCTTAGATAAATACGTCTCAATGTGTATCTACCTACTCAGTATGAATTTTCCCAGGCACACAGATAAGTAATATTGATGAGAATGCGATATTTCATCTTTACCGTGGGGATTTCATGTTCAAAAGGTATAGGGGGAAAAACAAAAATCTCGTTTAAAGTGGAAAAGGCTTGTTTGAACTAAAACCAAAGCCGCAGGGTATTTCAGAGTACTTATTTTTGGCAGGCATTTTATAACGTTCCGGTAGCAATTTTTACCACCTAGCGGAACTTTAACTTTTAGCTCCTTTTTCTCCCGGCCTCAAACAAGCCCTTGTCCCTTCTTCTTTCTCCCTCCTCCCTTCTCTTCCTCGCCTATCTCAAAGTCGGGATAAAACTCAAGGATTAATAGTTTGAGTTTCTCGGGCAATTTTAAGAATGAAGGATTATGAGTGCAAATAATATGAGCTCCCCCTTTCTCCAATGAATTATTTATATTGTTTGTCGTCGATGATTAAAGAGCGGGCTGGGAATTAAATGTTCAAAAACTCTGTGTTAATCTCTCTTTCCTTAGCAGTTTTGGGTCGAGTCGCCCCTTTCGGTTTTAATTGATATGAATTTATTACCCTTTCCTTCTGTAAAAGTTTCCCTGGTAACATGAGTTTCAGTATCCTTGGTCCCTCATGGGGCTTTTGAATTTCAGAAAGTTCAACTAACCTATGTCAACCTTAGAACGAGTAACCACTTATAATGGAAGCAGGCAGCTTTGCAGATGAAAACTGACAGGTCTTAGATATCAACATTATAAAATATGTACTCATAGTAAGTACTTCCCTTTTACTATTCCAAACAATGTGTCCTTCATACTATCGTCTAAATTACATAGATAGAAGCAGTGTCCGAAAGGGGTCATTTGTTTTGAAAACCCATCTAGTTTGCATCCTTGTAGTAATAAATTTTAATCTACATAACTTTTGTCACTGTGTGATTATCAATCATAATTAAAATACTCTCCATATTGTCCATGTTACCTCGAGGTAATATATGTAATATCCTATAGTATATACGTAGATATTATTAACTGCACTGCATCCCTGAATAGTGATGAATTTCTAATGGACATTTCTAAAAATCTATTATCTAGGTATAAATATTTCATTTTCATTTCTACGTAATATGTGCTCGTATGGTATTATTAGGGTTTGATTTTTCATTTCTCTACACTATTTCATGTTTGAACGAACAAACGTTGAATGGGGTATGGTTTTAAAACTCACCTTTGATAGATTATCCTCTCCAAATCAACTAGAAAAGCGTAAAGAGTGAGTGAGTTATAAAAAGAACTACTCTTTTCTGTGGACTACTCAGCCAATGAGTCAGATCCTAATTCCGTATACCCTTAGGGATATGAAGAGTTTGTTACATGATTTGGGATCAGATGGATTGATCACTCACTCCTTGGTCTTTACACAACTCTAGTATGTCGTTATCTTTGATAGGATATATCCTTATCCTTAGGCCGCTGGCCGGTCACTCACTATCAAGTAGACCTGTCAGGTACACCTAAACAGGTCCGCCTGTCAGGTTATCTGATGGTGTGTTTGCTCCTCAAGTATCAGGTAGACGTGATGGGCGTTCCTGTTCAGTCGTACCTGTCAGGTCTACCTTATAGTGATTGGCCGGCCTTAAGTTAGTATGAAATTATGAGTAGGTTTGTGGTATGGTTTTAAAACTTACCTACGATGGAGTAAGCTTCGCGGTAGGGTACCTCAGTGCGGTTGGTGACGTGATTGTACCGCTGCTCGTGTATGAAACTGCGAAGCTTTGATGTTCAACAATGTTCGATTTTAATTTGATGTTAAAGTTAGTTTTAGTTTTGTTCGATTTTAATTGGTGTGTTCAAAAAATATGATAAACTTTGCTTTTGTTTTTATGTTATTTTAGTGAGACTTTTGTTTGAATTGCTGATGGCTACAATGATCCTTTTGAGTTTTATAATAATGTCGGATTTTGGAATAAAATGGCGCTCGTTAAAACAAAAGCGCAACTAAACAAAGGATACCCATACTGTGTGGGGGTGGCCCGGCTATCAGTTACATCATTATCATGGTCAACCAAATTCGGATTTTTTTATTATTATTTTTAGACTGTGGAACTTGCTTTATTTCAGTGTATTTAGGTTTTTTTTCAGTGTCATCAACTCAGCATCCTTGCAGTATAAAATGAAAAGTTTTTCCCCCATTAATGTCCACAGTATCCTAACACTTTTTTGCTGTTTCATAGTCTCTAAATTGTTTCAACTAGAGTTTTGACCTCTTCCTTTGACAAGGGAAACAAAAATACACTGCGGACATCAAGCATAGAATTTTGAGCTAGGGATCAGATTGACCTGGAACATTGCCAATAAGGTAGTTCTGTTTTCTTCCCTTTCTTTCTCACATCCTTTTCTCCGTGTTAGATGTTAGTTCTATGATTTCTTTAGATGAGTTTTTTGTTTGTTTTTTACATCCTAAAGAGTCAATTAGGCAACATTGATTGACCACAATTACAGAAATTCGCAGTGTTGTTGGCCCTATGGACGTTCTTTCTAAGTGGTATAATTTCCTGAACTAGCAAAAAATAGTCAATTTCTTTTCGGATAGGTATACCTGAGAGTCGTGGGAAATAGGACTCTCAGGGACCTCAGGGTCCCCCTCTAAGTCTATTTTTTGAAACTTTAATGGCAAGATTCTCACTTGATAAGTTCTTCCACCCAACAGGGTATCTATCGAAATGCTGAAGTGTTAACAAACACCCTGTACATAAGCAAGATAAATACCATTGTGATATTGAGTTGCATTTTAATGAACGAGAAGAACGTTTGCACTTTGATTAGGAAACTAAAGGGAGGATGGTAGATATAAAGGGAGACTGCTAGAAGTGTACAGAGGGAGAGAAGAATTGGGGGGAGAAGTGTTCAGATAAGAGAAAAGGGAGTGAAGCGAGAAGGGAAGTAAGAGAGGAAGTAGTAAAGGGACTAATGATTTGATAATTTGATTTCCAAACAACACTCTTCCCTTGCTGATCCTCCCTTACTTATTGCTGATCAGTTGGTTCTAACTATTCCATTGTATAATGTTCTAAGCTGTACCATTGTTCATTTGTGTGCTCATTAATATTTTTTGCTCCATGTGACTTATCGTCTATTTCTAGTTGCAATCAGCTTACATGTCATATTTCTGAAGCTACAGTAGGTAGTAGTTTTGCAATTGCATTTATTCCTGGAGCTCGGTGATTTTTGTTGGTCGTAAATTTTTACAAACTTCGTTTGTAAATAATGTGAAATTAATTCCAGGAATGCGGTTGGTACTAAAGATATAACTTCATTATTTCACGTGTAACGGTTTGTTTGATTTACCTACAGAATGTCCTGTGTTGAGCCTGGCAATCAATTATAATGTTCCCTGGAAATGTACCTACCTACCACGAGATGCATTGATCATTCCCAATAGGTCATTCACCAATAGATCACAAGTTAAGCAACGTGGGTTCTTTTGGAAAAGTAAAGGTCTGGGACTTCACAAGCAATAGATCAGTTGCGCTTACTTGGGTGATGTTTCAAAGTCATAGAGCAGGAAAAATGAGGACCAACGGAATTTTTCTTTTTCTTCTACGACTTCTAGATACCGAGATAAATCGATTTAAAAAATACAGGTAAATCGTTAAGTTTGACGTCACGGCATACGCTCCCGTAGGCGATGACGTCATAATTCATGACTCTCGCTTCGTTTGTTTGTGCGCAAGCGTTTCTGCGCATTTTGATGTTAAGTCTGACGTCACAACTCTTTGAACTTTGTCATTGGAACGGCAATTAAAAATTGAATTTTCGACCTTTTAAAGTTACTTTTTTGGAGTTTTGACCTCAGATTCGAATTTTTCCCAACTTTTTACGTAGGAATCGACCATTTATTTATAATTTTTACCCATTTGCAACTCCTCCATTGTTTGAATTTCAGCGGAACGGTTGACCTCAGAACCGTAAATTTTGGCTCCTACAGTGGGAAGTAACTGGGATACTGGGAATCTCTTGTTTTGACCCACACCGTAGTAAGATTTTTCATTAAACACTCTCTGTTGCACAGAGCACAGAGGGTGCTATCTGGGAAATAAATTATAATACTGATATGTACGTAACCGTGGTTTTCCACTTTACGCTGTAATATTTGCAAGTTTTTTCCCCCAACTCCATTTACCCTCATAATTTCGTACCGTTAGAACGAAGTTAGAGTGCAACACTACTGTAGGTTTCGTTTATACTATAGTCTGTTTGTTTTAGCTTGATTTTCCAGACCGTTGAGTCATCAAACGATTATGCTAAATTGTTCAACGTACCTACTGCGATGTTAGTTTGACTTAAAATCTACGAACATATTCCACAACACAATTTACACAATATTCATTGGCATTAATTCAAACCAATGTGTTATCAAAATAAGATCACTTGGTCAATTTACTCGAGACCTTTTCGTAGATGGGCAACATTTCAAGGAAGTTATATTATCTCTCTTTAACAAGTAATGCAAACATTTTAATTTCACAGTTTGAAGCCTTGGATCAAAAATGTTCAAGCTAAACTAGACATACCATAGTGTTCAGCATTCCAAAGTTTCTTAGACAGTGTATTGTTAATATGCCTACCTACTGTTTCGCCTGTTCCCGTCTACAAATGAGAAACTTCTCCACGTAACTTTTCCTTTACAAAAAAATCCCCGTATCCCTTTTTTCCCATATTTTCTCTTTTACCTTTTTTCTCATATCTGATCGCAGTGGGAAGTCTGCATCGCCAACAATATTGTCTCTCTTGTCTGCTTCAATCTTATCTTGTGTTTTTTCCTCAATACTTTTATGAGCTTGATCCGATTTCCTACTTATATGTACCAATACCAATAAGTATGTACCAATACCAATAAGTATGTACCAATACCAATAGGTACAATATGTACCAATACCAATACCAACAGAGAGAAGACTAGCGTCTGGCTGTGGGACTAAAAACAGGGAGGAGAACAGCTAACCCTAACCAGCCTAGCAAGCTGGCAGTTCTACTTCGTTCACTTCTTTTCCTCCTCGTCGTCTTTCTACTTCATCTCCTCTTTCTCTTCTTCCTTTTTTTCCTCCTCTTTCTCCTAATACTCCTCCTCCACTACCTCATGATCATGCTTCTCCTTCCTTTTATTCCTTGTTTCTAATATCACCATTGGAAGGAAATGTTACTCCTAAGAGCTCTTTCTCCTAATACATATCTACCTACATATCTGGCTAGATGATATTTTCTCTTTAGGTTCCCATTTTCATTGAATTGTTATGTCTATATCGCTAGCAAAACAATCGCGAGTATTCTTCCTCGTTCTCCCTTCTTTAATTTGTCAAATGGAGGCAGATACAAAAAGACATCTTCTCTTTATTCTGCTATCGCCATTCGGCGAAAGCTAAAGCCGCTACAACAACAACAACAACAACAACAACAACAACAACAACAACAACAACAATACCAATAAGTCACAAAAGATCCAATTATCGCAGTGGCATAGGGCGTTTATTAAAGCAGATGGCTCTACTTATACCAATACCAATTGATCCAATAGTAATGTTGGTAGTATGATAGTGACATTGCTAATTTATCAATGACTAATTACATGAAGTGGTAGTATGGATGGGGTTTGAAAGTAATTATAAACTAATTAATTATATCGAAGTAGTTTGTAATTTCAACACCTGACATTTGATACCCCAACGGTATCGAAAAAACAAGGCTATAAAAATCCTCTCTCTTTTTCTCTCTCTTCTCTTCTTCGTCTTTTATTCCCTCTTCCTCTTGCTTTCCGTTTCTCTCTACCCCTTCTCTCTGTCTCTCTCTCCCATGGGTGCCATCCCCTCTTCTTTGTATCCTTATGCCTTTCGCCCTCATATCTCTCTCGCTCTCTTTTCCTTTTTCTTCTCTCTCTCCCTCCCTCCCTCCCCCTCTTTATTTCTCTGTCTCTCTCTCCTCCCATCCTTCCTTATCTGCCTCCTTCCGTATAAATCCCTTTCTCCTTTCATTCCTTTGGTCCCGTTCTTCCACATCCCTCCCTTCGTTTCTTTTCTCTTCCTTCATTTTCTCTCTTTCTCCCCCTCTCCTTATGACCTATTCGGTCTCGTATTGCTGGTTGCTGGCTTACTCGGTGTATTGAAAACTCCCAAGGTAGATAATAATTCTGCTGGTATAGGTACCTGTTTATATTTCAAGGGATACCGTGTGTTCTAATCGGAAAAGAAAATGTATCCACGTTATCCTGAAAGTTTTGATAGAGGGAACTGTAACTGCTAAGGTCTTATCGTTCCGAAATCGAAGAGAGAAGGAAGACAGGATAGAAGAAAGTCACCTGTTTATTAAATATTTCCAGGGATACCGTGTGTTCTAATCGGAAAAGAAAATGTATCCACGTTATCTTGAAAGTTTTGATAGAGGGAACTGTAACTGCTAAGGTCTTATCGTTCCGAAATCGAAGAGAGAAGGAAGACAGGATAGAAGAAAGTCAGCCGTTTCGAGAACGAACCTTATCCGTCCAGGATAAAATCCGTCCCAGGCGGCAGATAAATTTCTTTCTAAGAACGACTAGCTTTCTCCTATCCTGTCCTCTTTCTCTCTTCGATTTCGGGACGATAAGACGTCCCCCACTAAAGTAATTTAAAAAAAGTCTGGTTAAATTTTCTGCACTCTATTCATAAGTTCAATTTTCTGCACCCTTTTCAGGAGTCAAATTATCTGCACTCTTTTCCGCAACACCCTGTATAATCTCTTCTACCTGTTTGCTGTTTCGTTTGGGAATCTCATTAATTTTCTCACCGGTTGTCTCTTCACGCTTCCTAGCAGAAAAGTTCAAGCACTCTCTCCCTTTCAATAGAAACCTGCTCCTTCTTTCTCTTATTTCTCATCTCTCTCCTCTTGTATTTTTCTCCTTTTTCATAATTTTCTTCATCTTCTTCTCCTCCTCCTCCTCCCCCCCCCTCGCATATTTATCTCTCTTTTTATTCGTCATTTTCTTCTATTTCATCTCCGTCTTTTTTCCCCCCTCCTCTTCTGGCTCTTCTTCTTTTATCTCCTCCTACTTCTTCGTTTTGTTATTTTTCTTCTTCCTTTTCGTCTTCTTCTTCTTTTCAGTTTCTTTTCCTTTTTCTTCTTCTCTTCTACTCTTTTTTTTTACTTTCTCTCCTGATATTTCTGATGTCATGTCATCCTTACTATCTTTGTACACTTCCTGCCTTTCTCCCTAGTATGAATTTGTTTTCATTATTCAGTTCTATTCTCGGTCTCACTCGTGAACGAAATTTTGTCCTTCACCTGATCGAGCCTGAGTAGGGCCGGGAAAACCCCGTTACCTTCAGATACCGACCAGGCGTAACGCCTAAATAATAACTATTACAGATATGCTCGTAGGTCAGTGTGCTTTTTATCAACTAATTGGTCCATCTTCTAATCCTAACAAACCCCCTCCATTCTTCCACCTCCTTCTAATGCCCCTAATGCACATGTTTGAATAATTTACATGATTATTAGGTACCTATACATATCCAAATCCAAATACCCACATGAAAATAGAAGTGATAAGTGACGGTAAAAAAAAGGTTTGTCCCTACAAGAGTAGGTACATGTCAATCTATGATCAATGATCATCAATGAATATGATATGAACAAATACCATGAGTTCCACCTCCTTCTAATGCCCCTAATGCACATGTTTGAATAATTTACATGATTATTAGGTACCTATACCTATCCAAATCCAAATACCCACATGAAAATAGAAGTGATAAGTGACGGTAAAAAAAAAGGTTTGTCCCTACAAGAGTAGGTACATGTCAATCTATGATCAATGATCATCAATGAATATGATATGAACAAATACCATGATGAATAATACACACATAGTACACACCTACATGATTGGGATTTTCCGTGAAAAGTATGCATGTAGGAAGGTACTTACCTACTGTGGATTTTATATTAAGTTGGATATTTTTAGGTATTTCAAATGAGGCTGATTTTTTCCCCCCCTTTTATTATTATTATTTTTTTTTTATCTTGTAAATCTTGTACATTTGAAATAAAAATACCTTCTCTTCCTCCTCTTATCCTCACCCTATCTTGGCCCTTCTTCTTCCTCCTCCTCTTCCTCTTCTTCTCTAGCTTTGTCTTCCCATATATTATCTCCCAGTCTCTCGCCGAAGTTTTGTACCCTATTTCAAAAGGTGTTCGTTTTGTATCATAAATCCAGGGAAAACAAGATCCTTTACGATATGAAACATGTGTGTAGCATCCGCAGGTTCTGTTGTATGTACATATCACATTTATTGTGCATATTGTAGCATAACACATTATTGTATCCTATAGGTACATGTGTACATTTCAGCATAACACATTATTATGTCCTGTAGGATGAATTTACAATATGTACCTAGTACCTACATTACATATACAGACGTATGTTTGTTTGATAGAAATAGAACTTAGGTACCAGGAAAAAAAGTTTTGTACATGAGTAAAGGTAAACTTTTACATTGCCTCTGTATCCCCAGTTTGTTTCCACTTTAAAGTGCCTGTAGCCAGTCAGCTTGGAGGGTGGCGCGTCTGCCTTGTTAGCGCTGGTTTGTGGTTTCGACACCAATAGATCACAAGTTAAGCAACGTGGGTTCTTTTGGAAAAGTAAAGGTCTGGGACTTCACAAGCAATAGATCAGTTGCGCTTACTTGGGTGATGTTTCAAAGTCATAGAGCAGGAAAAATGAGGACCAACGGAATTTTTCTTTTTCTTACGACAACTCTAATATGTCGTTATCTTTGATAGGGTATATCCTTATTTCCTTATCCTTAGGCCGCTGGCCGGTCACTCACTATCAAGTAGACCTGACAGGTACACCTAAACAGGTCCGCCTGTCGGGTTATCTGATGGTGTGTTTGCTCCTCAAGTATCAGGTAGACGTGATAGGCGAACCTGTTCAGCCGTACCTGTCAGGTCTACCTTATAGTGAGTGGCCAGCCTTAAGTTAGTATGAAATTATGAGTAGGTTTGTGGTATGGTTTTAAAACTTACCTACGATGGAGTAAGCTTCGCGGTAGGGTACCTCAGTGCGGTTGGTGACGTGATTGTACCGCTGCTCGGCATAATATTCCATCATCTGTACGGGACTGAATTTGTCTGTGAACTCTCGGCGGCCATCTGATGTGGCGCAGTACATGTGCTGAGCCAGGAATCTGACCAATCAGAAGAAAGGAATGGATTTGAGTTGACCAATGACCGGGCCACAAACTGACTTTATTTTGACTGGATTTAGCATCACTGTTCCTATAACCCTTGATTTGGCAACAAGCTAGGCTGAGTGGAGCCGGGAAAATTTTCACCCATACCGGTACCAACCAGGAGCAACGTTTCTCAACTTATGGGTCACTGGTGAATTCAACTTGCTATTACCGCTGGATTAGAAGTTCTTGGATTTTGAAAGCCTATATACTCACCTGTTGGTGGCTACGTCTTTCATGTGATAATTCTTTCTGATGTGTTCGGTCAAGTCATCAAACCTCGCCTCTTCGAAGTCAATATCGTCTGGAAGGGGAAAAATAATGAAGATTATGAGATGTTTGTGCTTCATAGCAAAAAAATTGCCCACTATGCTGTGCACATTGCATATTTAGTTGAATTTCACGGCGTTCATACAAATTCGACAATATTGACATCTTACCAGTGGGTTGCGTAGTGGGAAACTTGGCCACAATCATATCGGACATCCTCTCGTACAGTAGTTGCTGGTCGGTCACAGAGATGTTTGTCTTGGTACAATAGGTAGAGGGTCCGGTGTACGTGGTCGCTTTGGTTCGGCGCCTCGGTTTGGTCGTTTTGGCTGCCCCAAATTCATCGTATTCGATTTTGGGCTCGCGATACCGTTCACGAGAGTCACTCAAAGAAGATCCGTATTCGTTCTTCTTCCTACGGCTGAGACTGCTGAGAGGTAGGGTGGTGAACGCCAAGAGTGTCCAGTAGTATTGATAGTGCATTCCGGATTTGTGAAATCTGTATACTGTAGATCAGAAAAGTTTTAGTGACGTTGCTTATTTCGTGGGTCAAAGGCCTCTCACACAGTTTGACAACATAAAATTAAAAGAATATAATAAACCTCATTAAAACATACTAAGAAAATATCTTTTAATTCTGTTGGAGACAGTTGAACAGGCGCCAAATTTTTCAAAGGATTCTCGTTTATTACAAGGATCTTTGTATGTTTTTCTCCGAAACTCTTGTTGAATTTTCCAATGATTACAGTATTGTTTGATTTTTTTTTAAATAGGTTTGACAGAGGGTGTAACTGCTATGGTTTCATCGTCCCGAAATCAAAGAGAGAAAGAAGACAGGATAGGAGAAAGCCAGCCGTTCCGAGAACGAACATTATCCCATCAGGATAAAATCTGTTCGGCGCCTCGGTTTGGTCGTTTTGACTGCGCCAAATTCATCGTATTCGATTTTGGGCTCGCGATACCGTTCACGAGAGTCACTCAAAGAAGATCCGTATTCGTTCTTCTTCCTACGGCTGAGACTGCTGAGAGGTAGGGTGGTGAACGCCAAGAGTGTCCAGTAGTATTGATAGTGCATTCCGGATTTGTGAAATCTGTATACTGTAGATCAGAAAAGTTTTAGTGACGTTGCTTATTTCGTGGGTCAAAGGCCTCTCACACAGTTTGACAACATAAAATTAAAAGAATATAATAAACCTCATTAAAACATACTAAGAAAATATCTTTTAATTCTGTTGGAGACAGTTGAACAGGCGCCAAATTTTTCAAAGGATTCTCGTTTATTACAAGGATCTTTGTATGTTTTTCTCCGAAACTCTTGTTGAATTTTCCAATGATTACAGTATTGTTTGATTTTTTTTTAAATAGGTTTGACAGAGGGTGTAACTGCTATGGTTTCATCGTCCCGAAATCAAAGAGAGAAAGAAGACAGGATAGGAGAAAGCCAGCCGTTCCGAGAACGAACATTATCCCATCAGGATAAAATCTGCCCCGGGCGGGAATCGAACCCGCGGCCTAGCGCTTACAAAGCAGACGCACTACCATACCAACTAAGCTAACTAGGCTGGCATAATTATTTCTTTATTCTGTAAAAATCATGATGTAATTTTCTAAAAGGTCAAAGTCATTCCACCCTGCTGTTTTGTTATTTCTTCATTGGACGATGGGGATTGCAACTGGATTCGGATGAGGAAAGGGACCATGAACATACAAGGATTGGGGTCATGAAGTTGATGCTTTTTTTTCCTTTCGTATCTGGTCGGTTTGATGCGTTTTTCTCCTTCATTGATGTCATGTGGTTGATATATGATGGAGATAGTGTAGATTCCAAGAATTGAAATACCATGAATTCGGGAGGTATGTAGGTACAAAGATAGATACATAACAGATATGATACCATGTACAATGTACATACATACAAGGGCAAAGGGGGAAAGTACAGAAATTATTACTGGACGAAACACCATCATCCTATTAGTTTGATTGGATAATCCTTCCCGTCATAACAGAAATAACAAAACCTTGAAAAATACTCCAGGAAAACAAGACTTTTTGTTGGATAAGAAAATAATAATGTAAGCTGGCATTTTCACTTTCTTCATCCAATACGAAGGAAAGTAATGTAAAAGGTTATAACAAGAGGTAGGGGATAGTGTCCTGAATAAGGTAGGGGATAGGGGATAGTGTCCTGAATAAGGTAGGGGATAGTGTCCTGAATAAGGTAGGGGATAGGGGATAGTGTCCTGAATAAGGTAGGGGATAGTGTCCTGAATAAGGGGTCAAAAGGCCCAACGAATATCTCTACCACTGGTGGAACCAGAAGGGCGTAAGTGGCATTTTGCATACATTATTTTTGTACAGCAAACCTCGATTTTCGGTCTTCGTTTCCTGGACTAAAAAGCACTCTCGCTCTCTCGCATAACATGAAGGAGGAATAGGAAGTAAAAAAAAAATCATGTATTATGATTGTAATACTCATACTAGGGTATTATCAGCACGTCACAATAGAGGTATTGGAAACTTTCTAATAGTATTGGCAGAGGGAAATGTAGACATGAGGTTACAAAATGAGCTTTCTATTGAGTACTACATGTAAAATGCACAGCCTGATTATTATATTTATTGTAATGAGAAGAACTTGGAATAAGCTTTCTATGGGTAGGTACCTACTTAAAAAATGCAGTCTGATAATAATTAATTACATATTTATACAGCAACACACCACAGCAGCAAAGCTAAAGGCGTAGTAAACCCCTTGTAACTTTTGAATGGCTTGGAATTTTGAATCTCCGTTTCTTTAATAGATACAGAAAAAGGCCAATGGCTAATTCTCTGGTGACGTTAAACTCCAGGCTCAAACCCGAAAAGTGGCACTTTTTGAGTAAAAATCGTCATTTCTAAAGAAAAAAAAACTATATGATTCAAAAGTATTAGAAGCCGTCTTGAAAGCTTTGTTTTCGAAACGGCTGGCTTTCTCCTATCCTGTGCTCCTTCTTACTTCGATTTCGGGACGATAAGACCTCCATTGTTACAGTTCCTTTTATCAGCATCTTCAGAAGACAAGAAAAAAGTTACTGTAGTTTTCATTCCGTCCACCCTAGGCTTGCCTAAGGATAACAAAGCTAATAAAAGTTTAAACTTGGCTCTCCCAACTTTTTTTCTCTTTTACTTTTCTATTACATTTCGAATTCACTTCAGATTCGTACGCCTAACTCTCTAGAATTGAAAAAGAAGTTGAGAAAAAAAAAAAAAAAAAAAACCCCCTTTTTTTTTTTAAAAAAAAATGAAGTGTAAAAATAACCATAAGAGGAAAGAAAGGACTAAGGAAGGAGTGAACGAAGAAGAGGAAAGAGAGAGAAAAAAGAAGGATTCCATTCATTAAGGAAACATTTTGAATTCCTATGAAACACTTTCCTTCCTCTCCTTCTCCCCTCTCTCTCCCTCTCAGAGTCTGTCATACGTAAGAAATACACAAATATTGTTCTATGAAAGAGTTCGTTCACGGAACGCGGAATGAATGCACAGTGACTTTATTGAAGAACACAAGTGAAATAAACCCAGCCAACCAAGAATTCAATTATGTGAGAAAACTGATGAGAACAGCCACTAAAAAAAAGTTTGATAGAGAGAACCGTAACTACTGAGGTCTCATTGTCCCGAATTCGAAGATAGAAGAAGCACAGGAGAGGAAAAAAGCCGGCCATTCCGAGAAAACGACCTTATCTGTGTAGTGTAGTATAAAGTCCTGCACCCCCGGCGGGAATCGAAACCACAAACCAGCGCTAACAAGGCAGACGTGCCACCCTCCAAGCTAATTAGACTGGCTACAGGCACTTTAAAGTGGAAACAAACTGGGGATACAGAGGCAATGTAAAAATTTACCTTTACTCATGTACAAAACTTTTTTCCTGGTACCTAAGTTCTATTTCTATCAAACAAACATACGTCTGTATATTTAGGTACTAGGTACATATTGTACATTCATCCTACAGGACATAATAATGTGTTATGCTGAAATGTACACATGTATAGGATACAATAATGTGTTATGCTACAATATGCACAATAAATGTGATATGTACATACAACAGAACCTGCGGATGCTACACACATGTTTCATATCGTAATACATAATAGGATCTTGTTTTCCCTGGATTTATAATTCAAAACAAACACCTTTTGAAATAGGGTACAAAACTTCGGCGAGAGAGAGACTGGGAGATAAAAATGGGAGATCATACATGGGAAGACATAGTCATTAGTCATTAACACTAATGACCTATTCCTCTTTATAAATTGAACATTTGTGAGCTGTGACTATTACAAGAGAGTGAGAAATATTGTTTCAAAATCCATCAGAACAGCACGAGACTTGGACATTAAACGTAACTTGGACGAAAACAAAGATGACAAAAGAAAACTTTTGACTTAAAAATAAAGCTATTTTTTTTTTTTTTTTTTTTAATTTGTTTGCAAAGGTAATGCCGTATAAAAAAGTACAACTTGTAAGTTATTCAGATCGTCTTGAGTGCTCTCCATCCCACCCAAATTTAGGTACATCTTAACTTTTTGTATTGTTTTATTGTGTCAGTGGGTGCTTGAATAGAAAGACAATATTTATTCCCTGAGCGTGGGATTCTTATCTGTGAAAAGTAAAAGGGTAAGAGGTGAAAGTAATGCTGTTTTGTACTGCGATGCTGCTAATTGGTAACTGTCGAGTGTGGAGTATTTGAAAGTTTGCCCTTCTTGGATTCAGGTCTAGCACAATTGTTGGAATTTCAATTTCAATATTTCTGTTGAACGTTCTATTATAATTATTGGTTCACCCTTATCCTCTTTTATCCTAATAACCTAATTTCTAATCAAAATTGGACTTCCAGTTCAAGAGTAGTCACGGAACAAACACTTGAACTAAATGTTAAGTCGTACTGTTAACACTTTGAACGTAGTTGACTTGACTATGAAGTAACAAAGTAACTTTCTTACCTTTAACAGAGTTTTCTGGAGTTTTTATTTCCTTTCTGACCTGGATCGTATAGTTTGTGTGGAAACTACCTTAGCTCGTAATGTCTGCAAAAGAAAGTTTGCCAACTATCTCCTTTCTTTTTTACAATCAACTATTAAGTGGTTTGTTTAATGTTTAAATAGTGTAAAATTTACATTAGGTATGTTTTTAACACTGCAGGTGAAAAGGTTTTTTTTTTCAGCTCCGAAGGTGTATACTTGTATAGATTCAAAAGTTTCACACGCCAAAACTTTTTCAAGTCGAATCATTTAAAACTTTGATTCTGTTTAGAAACTATTCGAGTTTGAAAAACTGTTTCCTTGGACTTCCCTTGACCGACTGAAGTTTTTCCTTCCAAGTCACGACTGGGTCACTCTAAGACCACATTGAAACCACAGACAAACAGTGAGTCAACAATAAACACTTAATAATAGTCAATAGTACAATGTAATCATTAGGTGACATCTGTGTTAAATTTGGTTCCGATGCATTCGCGGGAAGTCCTGATGAGTTCGACTCCCAGATGCTCAACATCAACTGAAATTGATAGGTAGATACATACCGATGCAACATTTAAGTGCTGAAATAGAAGATATATATTTCTCTTTCCCCCCTCCCCCTCTTGCTTTGTCTCTCCCCTCCTCCCTCAATCCTCTTCCCGCTTCTCTTTTTTTTTCTCCACCCTATCTTTTTTCCCTTTTGCTTCCTGCTTCTCCCTCTCCTTCACTGTTTTACTTTTTACTCTCCTTCCTCCCTAAATCTCTCTCTCTCTCCTCTTCTCTCTCTCTTTTCCCCTCCTTCTTTCTCCTCTTCTTCTGCTATGCTTTCCTCGCATTTTTTTTCCTTTTACTTTCTTCAGTGTAATATTAGACAAGCATTATACACTCATTATTTCCATCTTATTATTAAAAAGACAATGAACCATTTTATATTATGTTATTAAGTTAAATAAGTTATCATAATGAAACTTGATACTGTAACACATAGGACGTATCTGCTTTACCTGTTTGTACCACTTTCATCAACAAGATTAAACTGGTAGGTATCAAATTATTTATCAAATCACGAAAGACACGTAAATGGAATAATTTGTATGGGCGCCTGGTATTAGGTGTGAATATGCAATGTGCAATGAATACCTCATGTAGGTATGGTAATGCAAAGCCTGTGGAAGAATGTTTTGTTGCACACTTCCTAAAGTGAACTTTGGAAAAAAAAAAAATTGTTTTAAGCACTTTCAAATGAATGGTTCTAAATAATAATAATTGATTTATTGTTACAGTGAACAAGTTTCTTCAGGAATCATCTCCAATTCTCCTGTTTATGCTTGAGAATATGAGAAATTAGTACTGAGGTTTCTGCTTGAGAAGTCATTTTATTGTACAGATTCAAGTTCCCTTTATCTGTCTAGCTGGGGGACTTTAAATAGAAATAGCAAAGGTTGACTGCGAATGGCATCCACTACTAAAATTTGTTGCCAAAACCATATGTCAGCCCAAAGCAATCAACTTACTGAGTAGTTAAGGCTGATTGAGAGGCTGACGAAAAACGCCGATCTCGTCTGTACACGGGAAAAGGCGAAGAAAAAGAAGATTCAAGTTCCCCTTTTAAACGTCCCTGTTCATTTATACTCGACTTATTTTTGTATGCAATTATGTTCCGCGTATTATTGTGCCTTATTATTTTTTTCCATCCTTCAAGGCGTTTTTTTACCTCTCATTTCCTTTCTTATTATTTTTACCTTCTCATCCTCCACCTTCTCCCTCTCCTCCTCTTCTTCTTTTTTCCCCTCTTTCTTCCTATTCTTCATTTTTCCTTCACCTCTTTTTCCCCCATCTCCTCTTTTCTGTCTTATCCTTCGTTTCTTTTATCCTCTTTTCCGCTTTCTCTTTCTTCCCCTTCTCTCATCCCTCATTTTTCCTCCTCCCTTATTCAGATTCTCTTCTGCCTGTACCCTAAGCCTGAC